>NC_034410.1:119108250-119198730 GCF_002078875.1 Numida meleagris
AGGGAAGGGAAGGGAAGGGAAGGGAAGGGAAGGGAAGGGAAGGATTGCCATGGACAGGGCTGCCAGCCACTAGGTCAGGCTACCCAGGCACCCATCCAACCTGGCCTTGAGCACCTCCATGGATAGGGCATCCACAGCTACTCTGGGCAACCTGTTCCAGCATTTCTCTCTGAGTAAAAGATTTCTGCCAAATATCTAACCTAAATCTCCCCTCTTCTAGTTCAAAGCCATTCCCCCTTGATCTATCACTATCAGACCATCTAAAAATTCAGTCCCCCTCCTGCTTGTAAGCTCCCTTCAAGTACTGGAAGGCTGCAGTGAAGTCTCCCTCTTCTCCAAGTTAAATAAGCGTTCCCTCAACCTTTTTTTCATAAGAAAGATGCTCCAGTGTTCTCATCACCTGGTTCTCATCACTCCTCCGGACCCGCTTCAAGATCTCCACATCTTTCTTCCGCTGGGGACTCCAGGCCTGGATGCAGTACTCCAAGTGGATCCCCACAAGGGCAGAGTAAGAGGGAGACAATCACAACCTTTGCCCTGCTTGCCACCCCTCTGCTGATGCAGCCCAGGATACAGTTGGCCTTCCAGGCTGTGGGCACAGACTGCTGGCTCATGCCCAACTCTGTCCACGAAGATTCCCAAGATATTCTCCACAGTTTCTCTCAATGAGTTATTCTCTTAGTCTGTACTCATGTCTGAAATTGACCCAAGCCAACACCTTGCACTTGGTCATTTTGAGCCTCATTAGGATTATGTGGGCTCATTTTTCATGCTTGTCCAGGTCCCTCTGGATGGCATCCCTTCCTTACTTCTATTGTGTCAGCTGTACCACTCAGCTTGATGTCATCAGCAAACTTGCTGAGACTATACTCAATCCCACTGTCTAGGTCATGGATAAAGATGTTGAAGAGCACCACTTGTCACTGGCCTCTACCTGGACATGAGCCAATGACCACAATGCTCTATCTGTGACGAGAGCATTTTCCCTGTTGGCAAAGCCTTTGAATTGTATTTTAGAGAATGAAAAAATACAGACAAGGAATAAGAGAATGAAGACTATAAGTGACTGACCTAGCAGACTTTAAGTTGATAAATGACCCTACTCAGTAGCACAAAATTTGAATGCCAGAGGAATGGAAGTCTTACAGATGGCTTTACAGATGTTTCCAATCCATCTCAAAACAGCATTAATTTTAGTTGAGAGTGAATGTGTACTGAGGGCTGTTTTGGCAATGCTGATATCGGTGGAAGAAGAATGAATTAAAACTAAATATTAGTGGTTTATCACACTGAAGTTTTAGCAGCAGATGAACTACTTTGTGTTGTGAATCAGCATACCAGGAACATTTCTAGTAATGTAACAGAAACAGAATACTCTTTTACTCTGTTAACACAAGAAAAATCATATATCTTAAACAAGTTTTTATTGAAAGGGACCTCTGGACTTCATCTGGTCAGCCAACAAAAATCATAAATGCAGTTAAGCCTATTTTCCTTCTCTCTAGTCATATTTTTCCTTTCTTCAGCTTGTGTCAGGAACCTCTGGTATGTTCACAGACACCTTTGAGACAAGTCTGGCTCTTCCTCTCTACTGCTATCCTCTCTCTAGAACAGTAGTCCATTAGGTAGCTGAAGGAAATGTTCAGATCCTTCCTGCATCTTTTATTCTTCAGCAAATAAACACAGCTCTTTCAGCTTCTCCTCATACATCATCTTCTGCAGGCTTCTCACCATCTCAGTCTCCTTCTGCTGGGTTTACTCCAGCTTGTCAATGTCTTTCTTTACAGTGTCAATGCCTCTTTCTACTGGGGAACTTTTGGGGTTATCTTGATGGCATCACGGTTTGTACAGTTCTATATGTCAACATGATGTAAGTTGTCATAACTGCTATTGATGAGATATTGTGATGTTCCATACTAGTGAAATGCTAGCTAATGCAACTCATTGGATGCATGAATTGTGCTTCAGAGAAACACTAGTATGCACTAATTCTTTCAAGAGTTTTCCTCTTTCCTGGAGAGTATGTTATATGTATGATTCCTGCTTTTGCTTACCATCACAAAATAGTTGACCAACATTCAAGTGAGACGTCCTGCTGCGAATAATACACTTTCCTGGTGGCCACGAAGAGATTTATTTCTCTGAACTTGCACAACTCTGAGCCTGAGAAATTATAATCTCCCACTCTCGGAAATCATATTTATGACAAGGTAGTATTGAGAAGATTCTCTGTAACAAAGTATATAAAAACTGAACAGACTGACAATAAAGATCTTCAGTTTACCACTTTCCTCTGTCTTCTCCCTGACATGGTCAGTTCAATTTAGCATCATATTGAATTGGAAACATCTGTAGCAGCAAAGATCAGCACAGATGGGCAAGGTTCTGAGGTGTTCTTATCTGTCCTCTGAACACAGCAATGCTGTGGATCCACTGTATTTAAATTCAGCTAAACTGAGTCTTTCCACTCTTCTATGAGTATGTTTCACTGATTCCAAATATTATGCCCTAGATTTTTTCCCTATTGCTACTTCCTACTCACTACTATGATTACCAGTCTTCACCTGTTGACCATGAGTTGAGATTTTGGCAAGAACAGTTCTCTCTTCCTGCAAAAGACTTGTTAGAGTATTGGAATATGTATCTTCCTTGGGTACTATTTTCCTCCAGATGTAGCATAAAAGAAAGGAATAATCGAGCCCCTTTCTGGGAAAACTGACAGCAGATCCTGATGAATGGTCCTGCACTTCACTTGAGCAAGCCTCCTCATTTCCCAACTTCTTCTCAGCAACCCTTGCTGAGTGGAGCAGAGGAGTATGGTAAAGGTTTCCCAGCACTTAGAGAAAAGCAGTCTTGTGTGCTCCTATAAACTGAAAGAAATATAAGATCTTGTAAGAGATTTTTGTAGGACAGTGCAGGTTCATGCTGCCTTCTATGTATCTGCATGCTTTTTAAATCTTTCTTGGGGAGTTAAAAATACTGAATTAAAATATTTGCTTTATTCCTCTGTTTTCTTCCCTGGTCTGTTTTGGCAGCCCTCTTGCATTTGGTTCATTAAAATATATCTGATGTCAGTGATGGACTGGATGGACTAGGAGCCTCCATTCTAACAAGAGTATGGCCTCATAAAGCTAAGCAGTCTGACATAAAATATGGGTCTTGAATGGAAGCCACATTCTTCTTGCCAACTGGACTGTTTTGGAAAGAGCACAACCATTTGGAAGGTCAAATACTGTAACTGCAGCCATATTACATGCATTATTTTAATCAGAGAAAGGTGAGGAATCAAAAACAAAGCATAGCAATATAATATAAACAAGCATTGGGGGACAATGCAATGCTAAAATCTGGGGGAAAGTGTCAAAATCTAAACTTAACTGCTTGTGGAAGAAACCTATTAAAGAAGCACAAAATTCAATCTTGTCCATAATGACATTTAAAGACCTTGCATAGAACAGAATAAAGGCTATAATTAAAATTTACAAAAGTGCCCAAATCACTGAAAAACCTATGCTTAATTAGAAACGAAAGAATTTTTCCTAAATTTATCATTCTCTTATCCTAAAGATGAACTGTGCTATAGACGATAGATTTCCCAAAGGAGAAAATATATAATTGATGAAATTAAGACAAATCAAATTGTAAATCTAGAAAATTTAAGTGCAGAGAAAGAGGTACATTTATGAACTTGAGCAGGTTCCATCACCTCCTGCTCCTCCATGGGGCAGCTTCTGAGCTCTTCTCACAGAGGCAACTCCTTCAGCCCCTACTACCAAAAGCTTGCCACGTAAGCACAATACATCTTACAGTACAACCCATTTGTAACAGAACCAAATCTGGAGGGAATAAAAAGAGCAAATACAAATAAGTGTTTGATGTTGAGGTCAGATATGGTTCCATCCCAAGACTCACAAGGGAATAGAATACAAAACTGCTGTACATAAACCACTAAAAGAACAAGAACTACATATTAAAGATTTTTATTAGATGATGTTTTAAAGTATCCCTTGGGATAGTACGATCGTACAGTTTTTTATGTGTTCAAACAGCAAAATTGTGAGAGAATGCAGCCATAATATGCCATGTGTTAGTAATTCAACAAAGAAAGCTCATAAAAATTAACAATCAGAAAATAACAAGTAGCTATATATCAAGAGCTGTATTATTAAAACAAGAAGTGACTCTGCTGCCTGCATGTGATAAGGTGAATATCACGAAGTAACAAAGTCATTATGCCATTTGAACAGCTTAAAGTTTCATGAGTCCCTTAGCCTCAAAGCCTCAATGGGACATTGATTAGCCTCTGAGCATCAGTGGAAGGAACAATGCTACTCCCAGAAGGTCTTGTTCCTTGTTGCTTGTTTGTAGCACATTTTACTGTGTACTCTTAGCTGTTGCAAGATAGGGGTAAAATAATTGGCAACAGTTCAACTTCTGGCTGAAGTAGGAGAACACATAGCCCTGGAGTAGCCATGAGGAATATTCATTATGATTCCTAATTCCTCCTTATATGCCATGATTGAAGATGTTACAGTTAGGACAGTAGATTCACAGAGACAGAAAGACAATAGATAATACCTTCTCGTCTTTTTCCGCTACTCTTTCAGTACAGACTGAATCTGACGTGAAAGTACTTCAAATTCCAATTTGCCTCCTTAGTTATGATCTCAGAGAAGTATTTCAGATACAAAGCTACAATGTGGAAATACAATTTCATTCAGTGTTTTTTCTTACGCTTATCCTATTGCAGATACTGCTCAGGACTTTGTCCCTGGTTTCAATCAGGGATATGAAGGTTCACACTGCAAACATTCCTATTTGCCTCTTAGAAGAAGGATTCTATGGCTGCAAGGTCAAACATGATCACTGAAGGTTGCTATGGTAACTATACATTGATTCACTAAATATCAGTGCTTGTTCTGAAGCTTGTCCAAAGCAGGATATTGTCCTACCATAATCACGTTTCTCAGCTCTTAGTTATATTGTTTTGTGCTGTGGCTAACTGATTCTGAATGCAAAGAGAGCTAAAGCTCAGTGATGTCTTAGTTATGCAAAGAAAAAAAGGACAAAGGAAGGGGAAGGAAGCCCAGAGAAATAACAAAAATAACTAAATAAGGATGAAGGTTTTACAATGCATATTAAAGAGAGGGGAAAAAATAGAAGTAGAGAAAAGAGATGTTCTAATGTTGACTGTGGAGCACTGTCAATAAATTCACTTTAGAATCACTTACAAATATGTATTTTCTTTCCTGATCTAAGCTGAAATCCATGCAATTATGCTACAGTAATCTCAATAGTTAGCTATTGAAAATAAGAGACAAATACATATTCTTTCAAGTGATTGTCAAGATAAAGGTTTTGGTCTGTCTACTGGGTTAAATGTCTAGAGTCCGTAAGCAAAATATCGTTGTCATCCTGACCTCTCTGTTCATGTGGTATTTGTGGAGCTCTTTTTGGTATGCAGACATTCACAGACATTTCCAGATTTCTTTTTTGGCTTCTTAGCTGAACAGGGAGAAAATCAACATATGGTAAGATTTGGCAATATAAAATCAAACGTTGTTTTCTGAATCCATACAGACTGAACTACACAGGCTTCAATATAAATTATTTTAATATAGTTTGTTTGGTATTTACATCAGCACACCTTTGTCTGTAAGCAAATCTTCTTATAAGTCAGACTGTTTCACTTGTAATTGGTAACAGTGAAGTACCTGGAAATGAAAATAGTATAGCATAAAGAATAGCACCCAGACTAATATCTCTGCAGTCTTTTCCTATTGCTTTAACCAGAGTGAGATTCTCCTTCTCCTGAGCATCAGCTGTATTTCCATTTCAAATTTGCATTCAGCTTGATAGGTAAAAGGGTCCCATCCATGAGGTCTTGCATTATTCATTTAATATAAAACAGTGTCTGTAACATAGGATGCGTATGGTATACAGAAAGGGGTGAGCATTATGTTTTGTGGTTTTTGTTTGCTTGCTTACTTGATCTTCTGAGTAGCTCTTACTTAATTCTGCTTTTCATTCTGAAAGTTAACACATATCTATCAAAGAACACATAAATAAGCAACATTTCACCCCTTCTGAACTTTACTGAACTGCAGAAGCGGCATCTTTTTGCATGAAATAAGCAAATGACCTTCAGGGAAGCTGCACCCAAATTAGGTTTCACATTCTCCCTGCAGCAGAGATGCTGTTCACACAAGCCTGATCCTCCAGTCATTCAGGAAAATCTATCAATGTATTCAGCCATCAGCAGTGCAAAATTCAGCCTTAATAAACGTTATGAGAAATTTACCAATGCATTGTCAGTAACAGGAATATCCATAATCTTACTTCAGTGCACGTGGAGTTCATAAAACTGACAAGAAAACTGAGTATTGTAAGTGGTTGACAAAGACTGAGAGCTATAATTTTCTGTATTTTATAAAAAACAATAGGTGTTGAAAAACTTAGTAAAAATGTGAAATATTACTAATGTTTTCTTGAATAATCATTACTTCAAAGATGATCCCAATTTTCTGCTACAGAAAGTCAACAGTTTAGTTATTTATCTACTTTCATATTTACACAATTGCAGGTGTAAGCAAAATGTTCGTAATTTTTATATTTTAGTCTCAAAACATTGTGTTGACCTCTATGTAATCAGTGAAGCGTAGTTTCACAACACAGAAAAGAAAGTTCTGACCAATTGCTACAGCTGTTTTAATGTTATTCACTTTCTCGTATTGCTTGTAATTAAATTGCTGACCTTTTTTCCTCTTGATTTCTGGGTCATCTTTTTTGCTTTTTAAGACTATTGCCTGTTCCATTTTCTCCCGAAAGAGGCAATCCAATTATCAGCATTTCCATACTGTATTTTGATACGAAGTATCTATGCTTATCTGTGGTACTATATGTAGATAGAGTGAAAACATGCATGCGTGTTGCCAAAAAAACCTCTTTTGAGCTTGTTGGTGGCATCATATGGGTCCTCTGGGAAAGCAATTAGCAGATTTTATGCTCATCTGGGTATAGAATATTAGGAATATTAAGAAAATAGATCAACTGGGAATGGGATTCCCCTGGAAACAATATGCTGGTTTTTAACTGACTCTGTATGTGCTTATGATATTTAGTGATCCAACACTGCTGGGCTTAAGCCTCTGTTTCATAACTATACTTAAATACATACAACTACAGACAGGTGTACTCCTCACTGGGTAAAAAATTAGTTGGATGGTCAGGCCCAGAGAGTGGTGGTAAATGGAGTTAAATCCAGCTGGTGACGGGTCACGAGTGGTGTTCCTCAGGGGTCAACACTGGAGTCTCTCCTTCTCAGTATCTTTAGTGATGATTTGGATGAGGGAATTGAGTGCACCCTCTGTAAGTTTGTAGACTACACTAAGTTAGGAGGAAGTGTTGATATGCCTGAGTGTAGGAAGGCTCTACAGAGGTATCTGGAGATGTTGGATCGCTGGGCTGAGGCCAATGGGATGAAGTTCAACAAGACCAAGCACTGTGTCCTGCACTTTGGTCACACAACAACGCTATGCAATGCTACAGATTTATGGCAGAGTGGCTGGAAAGCTGCATGGAAGAAAAGGATCCAGGAGTGTTAACTGACAGCCAGCTGAACATGAGCCCAACAGTGTGGCCAGGTGGTCGAGAAGAACAATGGCATCCTGGCTTGAATCAGAAATAAATAAAATAGCCAGAAGTACTAGGGAGGTGATTGTCCCCCTCCACTCAGCTCTGGTGAGGCCACTCCTCGAGTACTACAAGCCCCTCAGTACTGGAAAGACATTGAGACCCTGGAGCGTGTCCAGAGAAGGGTAATGAAGCTGGCAAGGGGTCTGGAGCACAAATCTTATCAGGAGTGACTGAGGGAACTGGGATTGTTTAGTATGGAGAGGAGGAGGTTCAGGGGAGACCTTATCACTCTCTACAACTACCTGAAAGGAGGTTGTGGCGAGGTGAGAGCCAACCTCTTCTCCCGGAAGATAGGACTAGAGATGATGGCCTTAATTTGCACCTGGGGCAGTTCAGATTGAGTACTAGGAAGAATTTCTTCTCCAAAAGAGTGGTCAAGCATTGGAACAGGTTGCCGAGGGCTGTGGTGGAGAAATGTGTAGATGTGGCACTGAAGAACATGGTTTAGTGGGCATGGTGGTGATAGGCTGATGATTAGACTAGATTACCTTAGAGATCTTTTGCAGTCTGAATGATTCTATGATTCTATGTTTTATCCTGTACTGTAATTTAAGAGTAAGTCATTCAGGAGTTGTGGTGGAGCACTCTGCATCTCTTGGTAGAGAAGGAGCACCTGGCCTGAGCTGGACCTGCTAAGGGTGTTCTGGGCCTGCCGTGGGAGTGATGGGATACAAAGTGAGGAGGAGGAGACAAGAGGAAAGGACTCAGCTTGAACATGTGAAGACTGGGTGAAAGTGCTATAACTTAAGTTACTAGATGAGAAGATTACAAAGGCATGGTCCTTCCCTGACAGGAAGCATCATGAGGACTTGTAGTTACTTTACTTGCCCTCTGTTCTCTTTATGTCACAGTGTCTTGACTTTTCATGCGCAAAGAACAGGGAGCCAGAACTTGCCTGATTTATCAAATACCTTCTCTTAGACTTTCTGTCACACCGGATCTTTGCAGCTGGAAATCCCTCAGGGGCTGGGCAGAATACCCAAGACAGAACTCATGCTAAAGCACTCCACTGAACTCCTCTGGTTTAGGTTAATCAGGCTGAATTTCCAGGAGCACTGGGTGGGATGATAGCTTGGGATTTGTACCAGGGTGACAGATCTCAGATCACATTATCCACTTCAGCCCATGCCACTGGAAAAATTGAACAGATCTTCCTATCCCTGAAGTGTCATCCCTGCTGGCACCTTGTGGTAGTTAGAGTGGTGTGGTAATGCCTACGGCACATTAACAACTTGTCAAATAAACATCAAAAACTCCATGTCAACAGAGCCCTCCATGAGACAAGTCCTATGGAACCACGCAGCACCTGAGTGAGTGATTTTAGGATGCAGCCATACCTGAATTTCTTTCTGAGGCAGCTAATAACCAAGACTGCATTTCTTTGAAAATGAAACTCTTTGCCTTACTCAGATAGCTTTTATCATTTTGTAAGCATCCTTTTCAATTCCACCAGCTTATAGTTGTTTAAAAGCTTGTGAGAAAATGTTAATGAGGAACCATAGAATCATAGACTCATTAAAGGTGGAAAAGACACCCCACTTGCAGGCAGATGGACAGATGGGGGTGGATAGTGGAGATCCCTTGACCTCTCCTGAGACATGTTTGCCACTCTCCTACCAAAGAACAATATACAAGCTTGCTTATTTCACTACTTAAAGGATTGTACTTATTTTATTCATGTGGTTATAAATAGCTGGGCATCTTCTTGGCCTGATCCTGCTCTTCTCCCGCCAGCTACTTTTCACGTGTTCTCACTGAAAGAACTCTTTCAATATCATGAGAAGAAAACAAGAGTTTGCATTCAAAAGTCAGAGAATCATCTTTGAAAATCTGATCTTTAGTTTCTGCATAAAGGGAGTGGTGCTGAGTTCAAGAGATGAAGCTCAGTAATCATTTTGTTAAGGATTTGAGTGATATAGCAATAAATAGAAGGTATTCTCGCAGCTCAAAAACCCACTCTGAAACATCAGGGAAGAAACAGAAATACAGTTATGTCTTGCTTAACAATGAGTTGTATTTCTTCAGGTTTTTTTTATCAACCTGATCTGTAATATTGATCACAGAATTGAATTTAGGTCAGCTCTCCCCACAGTCATTCATCACTCTTGGCTTTTTCCTTAAAGCTGGTGTGTGAAATAGCTTATAATTTTATTATTACTCACAAACTCTGTCACAGTAAGGATCAAAGAACATGTATACATGAGGGAGAGTGGAAATGAGGTTTAGGAGTTCAGTCAAAAATGTTATTATACCAACTCTCAGGATTATAAATGAGAAACATTTTAGCATCATTTTAGGAATTTTTAAATGTATTTTGTTTAAATACTGACACAAAAGTGCGTACAAATTCAGAAGCATTCAAAGGACCTTCAGAATGACTGTTGCCTTGATAGCATTAATTTCTGGATGCAATGCAAACATATATTTCATCATAGTTGCTAAGATAGACAAAAAACACTTAGGAATGATAGGCAATGAGTGATGAATGACAGCTGCAAATTTGAAGAGATAATTTTAATCCCTTTTTTCTTGTTCTGTGGCATTTTTTTGCTTTTGTTTTTAGTTTTTTTTTCTGGGCTTATCTTCAAGCGAGTGTTAAAGTTGACCAACTGTCAATGTAAACAGAAATCAAAATGGGAGTGTCCCCATAACTTTCAAAAATATATTGTTCTCCTTGGGAGGCCAGACACTTTTCTCAGTTCTGTGATTACCAGTTATTACCTTACAATGAACCTGCACAGCTACTTTCAAAATAGCTGTAATACAAATGACATCTTTATACTTGCATGCCATCCTCAGAAAAATATATTTACCACTTTGATATTTTAGACAGTAATGTGAACTGATGAGAAAGAATTAGTATCTGCTACCGCCTATTTGAACAAAAAGAGAAACTATAACATTGTTTTCAGGATCAAATTGTTGATCATGTCTAAAATTTCCTAGGCCTGATCCTGATGTTCTCCTGCCAGGTACTTTTCATGTGTTCTCATTGGAAGAAGTCTTTCATCATCACCATCAGTCATAGTTTGTGCTTTGGAAATTTTCTATCAAATCTTGGTAGTTTTATAGAAGTAAAAGTTCTTTATCAATGAATTTACTATCACATTTTATTAAAAGACATATACTACAAAATGGTAAATAGTACAAGTTTTAAAAACCATTTCCACAATATCCTCTTCCACCACAATATTATGGACATTCACTGAACCACAAATGTGTGTAGGCAAACACTCAGAATCGCCCGTACTGCTTCTTTATGGGCATAAAGACAGCTAATTAGCATCATTACTCTGTTTAATGCAGTTTGCAGCCATTTGAACCTATAAAGGAAGAAAGGCAGCAACAGCCAGAAATATTCTAATTTGTCAGTTGTGAAGGTCAAATATAAAATTAATCTTTACAGTTAGGTCCTGCTTTGAGTCAAAAGAGCTCTAAATTAACTCTTGATACATGTAGTAGGCAAAGTGCACAAAGCTGTTAAAAAAATATTGCTTTCAAAATGCAACTTGGAGATGCAAACTGAAGGTTAGCTAATGCAAACAGCATAAAAAAAGAGCCGAGATGACTGTATTACATGAAATAAGGGATTACTGAAGTGAGCAGAGAAATAAACAGTCTTAAATCTGAGGTTTCACATTTGATTAATTAAACTGCATCCAAAATTTGCTAATTGGATGCTTTCATGATATGTTGTTGCGGGACACTGACAGATGGTATTGCTCTCATGGCAATTAATCCTAGCAGCACTTTTAAAATAAGGAATAAAAGTATCTGCTTATTCCTGTTTCTGCAATAATTTCTCTGAAAACCTAGGACAGAAATAGCTATACATCTCCATGTGAGGAAGATAAAAATGATGAATATTCAACCAGTTCTAAATTGTGTTTAATTGCTTGTTCCCAGGTAATAGTTTTTAAGTAAAGACATTTTGTGACATTTACTGATAGTGTCTGCCTTTTAGCACCTTCAGTATGGACAGAAACACATATTCAAATTAATATCTTCTTTATTGTGTAAGGAAAACACGTGAAATTTAAATAGTTAATAATGCAAAGTCAGTAAGGCAAAACTGGAAAAATCTCCAATAGTCCCACAAGAGGAAGATTGTGTGTCTCTTGATTCTTGTTGATTTTTTTTCTCTCAATTTTTAATATCACAAGACTATGTGTGCAAAAGTGGGTGTATTTTTGGACTGACAGTGATGTAAATGATTAACAGCTGACAGATAGTATGAGTTTCCTGAGCATTTGCATTTTATATTACATTAAAACATGAAAACTGTCTTGCTTTATCCCTACTGAAAGAGTCTAGGTGAGAAATTTGCTAAAATCTTCCTGCACTGTTTCATGAGAAAGAAAGAATTCAATACTCACTGTGATTTAGGTCACTTAAAAATAAACACAAAGCAAGTCAAGGTTCACTGTTGTGCATGGCAGCTTGCATCTTTTGTCCCATTTTATAGGCTAAATTAGTGGAAGTCCAGAAGGTTGGTTTCCATGACTTGTAAATCACATATTAAAACAAATTTACACATTGCTGTAGTCAGCAAAAAGATTTTGCTAGGTTTATTTTTCACATTTACCACTCCTATTTATATTATTATTTATAAGAAGTCAACAGTTAACTTTCATTTAAAAGCCGTGAAGAACTTTATGGAAATTACTAAGCTTGATGAAGAAGTTTGGTTTGGACCCAGACTTCCTCAAGGGCTGAACAAACCCTGGAAGTGGCCTGGAAAATATAGACAATAGGAATAAAAATAATAATTCTTTCCTTTCTGTTTCTCAGAACAGAAAAAAATAATAAACTTGCAAGAGGACTACTTATTAAATGGACTGTTTATGATCCTAGTTCAGGTCTTTAAGAATGCTGGGAAACATCTCAAAACAAGAATGTACAACATCTAGAATCCAGATCAGCTAATATTTCTGGATGTTGATGTAATTCAAGTAACAAACGTAACAATGTTTTATATTATGAAATCTCTGGGTCAGAGTAATCTGTGCAACTGAGTTAGGAATACATGCTGACAAATTGCAAAGTGTTTGAGAGAAAAAAAATGGTCTTTCTTTTGAACAGAAGATGTGTTTATAATAGATTAAGATTTCCCAAAATAGAAGGCTACATTCTTTGCTCTTTCCCATTGCCTACAGTCCCACAGAAATCTCCTGCTGTATTAATCCATCCATACAAATTAGATTTATGGCACAGATTTCAGAGCGAAGATGAATATAGGATGATAATCACAGGACATAGTGGTAACATTGTCTACCCTTAGAGCATGAGAAAAATAATGAAAATACATTCATTATGTAATGAAAAAGCCTACAGTCATAAGGTTCCAACATTATTCTAATCACCTGATTTATTGGCTGGTGACCAATGTCAAAAAGGACTGAACTGACATTTCTAGAGAAAAGATGTGAAATAATTCAGAAAGATAGGGAAAGTGGAAGATTGTTTTTAACCTGACCATGAAGAGCATTGGCCCTAATCCGTGTTATTATTTACGCTTCTGCAATCCATTTGAAATGTGAAATATATTACTTCTTATAAGGTAATACTGGATCCTATATGAAATTAACTGTGTCCTTTAATATTGTTTCTTTCTTATCAGCACTGTTCTTCTTCTAGAAAACGGTAGTATTAAAGCAAATCAGCAATGTGTCATCTGTATTGATCTCATGCATTGTAAATCCAGGCCATGTGTAGAGGATTGCACCAGAAGTCTTTTATTATCATTTAGATTAGTAACATTTTATATTGTTCTACATTCTTTTATACAGTACCAATATATATAGTACAATAATAAATTAATGTATTAAACAAGCAGCTGGGATAAATCTGAGAAGACTGGAATGGTTGTATTTGGGAACAAGGAGTAAGACACTGCTGAGTGTCGAACTGAACTGAGATCTTAGAGTACCCAGTTAATCTTCGCCACTTTTACTGCTGAATTTCTGACCACCACAATGTACTAAACACCTATTTATTTTAAAACAAACTTAGAACTACTGGACGCCCTTCTAAAGCAGAAGATTATCAGTAGTTTCCTATTCAGTTCATAGTGACTGTTCCTTGTGTTTGTAAAACATAACTACAAAGAGATGCTAAAGGTATCATCTTGTATAAAGTTGTGAAACATTTTCTTCCAATAGCCTCTTTCATAGATCCAAAATTTCATTTTGTTTGTTTACGTGTATTCATTGATTCACTTGAGATGCTTTATGTGATTGAATTACCCTATGACACATTTGCAGTTTCTTCAATTCTACACTTACAGCATCCTTATGGACACAGCAACTTTACAGAGTTTTATAAAAACTTTTGATGACAAAACAGCCAGCAAATATCTTCTTGAGTAGTACCTCAGAGTCCCTCATCATGTTTCTAAACAAATTCCACTCCAACTAACATATTGTATGGCCAAGTTACTTAAGAGATCATCATGGTTTTATGATTTTTGGTTATTGGTACTCCACGTCATAACATCATGTAGTGCACTGGGAGTTAAAGAGTTAATGCTCCAGTCTCGTGGACTGTGGATAGTTCTGGGTACCTGGTTCTCAGAAGAGAGAAGAACTACACTTCCCAGAGGACTTTGCTGCTGTTACCATTTTCTGGTCAGAGGGAAAGATAAAACTGTTTGCATATCATGAAATGTTCCTTTTTTGCTCCTGCTTGTCCTGGCAGCATCTCGCTCCCCAGCCATCTCACCATCAGCATTAGAGTAAGGTCTACCTTAATTTTGAACACCCTCTTTCATTTTATTGGATTTATTAGCTTAAATTGTAATTAGATTGTATTATTTGTGTTATTTTGCATTCCGATATCTTATTTAGTAAATTAGTTTGTTTCTCCTCAGATTGTTGCTGCTGTTTTGTTTTTAGGCCCATTTCCCTACCCTTTTCCCTTTCCCGGGGCATGGGTCCATGGGTCCCCTGTCCCATTCGTCACAGAACTGGGCTGAACCTGCCTGTAAACCGTTGACAATAGATGAAAACAAATATCTTCTGAATGAAAGCAGAGTATTCTGGCAAAGAGAAAAAAAATACACTGGATTATTTTAGAGATTCCTCTTATCTACAGAGTCCCATTTATGTCAGTTCCCCTGCAAAGGGTATTTCCAAGAGCCACACAAGATCTCTTTGAGCTGTAGATAGAATTATCAAAATCTTACTTGGAATTTCGTGGGTGTGTAGATGTGTAGGTCAAAAATGTTTTCCTAATTTAGAAAATCTCCTAATTAAGGACAGATTTATTGTATATAAGTTAGTGAAATACCTGAAAATACAGCAGATGTTACCAAGCACAATATGCGGAAAGTCCAGCTTTGGTTACTCAGCGTTTAGCAAGATGAAGTCTATACAACAATAAGTTACACAAGCTTAAAATAGGGGGAAAACACTGTAACCCCTGAGCAAGATGAACTTGAAAGAAATCTACTATAAACAGATAAAACATCTTTATATATATTCCATTAGTGTTTTCCTTTATTAAATGCCCTCATTTTAATCTGCAATCCTTTGGCAGTTATAATATTGTAAGTACGAGTTCCATCTGATCCTATAATGGCATGTTGTTAAGTTGTACACATGGCTGACTTTCATTCCCTTTGGAACTCATTGAAACTGCATGGAACTGAATGGAGCTGCATGAATACAAACTTCTTAATAGAGTGGAAATTACATTGTGCGTCCCAAGAAATCCTAACCTGAGACAAGCAAGGCCTTCAAAGGAAGGAAACTATTTTTGATTTTCTTATACAAGGAGGAGGTCAGCTGGTTACAGAAAAAAAAACAAAGACATGACTGGTGGCTTGGCTCTAGACTTTTCCTAAGCAATGAAGTGATAAAAGGTATGATCTATGGATTCAACAGTTGAACTCTGGAAGTGATGAATATAGCAGATCTTGCTTACTACTTGTTAGTGATACATTGTATTAGACATACTGGGATGTTCGGGATTCCAAACCAAGAGTTCATAGGGATTTACTCATATGCAAAAATGTTTATTCCAGTTTTGAAAATATAACTAGATCCTATATTTAGAAATAATAATAAAAAAATCTTGTACATAGACAGCATGATTTCAGAATTAAAACAACATAGGTTTTTGGTGAAAAATGTGCTTCAAAAAATTTGGAGATCCCTACTGATTAAAATATTGTTTTCTCCTTACAGAAACAGCAATAGACTAATGATATAAAAATCTGGCATCCTGACACAGGAAAATAATAGCAGTGCTTAATTTCTAACAGAAGACACCAGGATATTCAGTACAATCAAGCTTACATCTCTCATTACATTTTATTTCCTAAGCATATAAATTGTTGATAGGAAAAGATAAATGATGATTTGACCAGATAATCAAGATTTATTATGTCTAGCTAACATACAGACAAAACTGCTGCCTCTACTCTTGGATACCTCCAAGGTTATGGGAACCACTTATTTTACAGTTGCATTCACATATCTTAAAGGCTTTATAGCCCATTGTAGGAAGATGGTCCCTTGAGGGTTTGGAGCACCAGTACCTACAGGAGGGACTGCTTACGCATGCTGTAAGAGAAGTCATTGAATAAAGCACAGACACCTCAGGGACTACCATTGGTAAGTTACTGAGCCCTGTTCATTTTGTTTTGGATGCACTCATTAATCTACAATTCTTTTCAGCACAGTAGCTTAGAAAGAGGGTAAAAAAGATGGGGTCTAAACAGAGGGATTTGGGTGCTGGGCTGAGTCCTCCTGCTCCCAGATGGCACCCAGGAGATGCTGTGTGACAGAGGAACCTCCTGGCCAGTCCCTATCAGTGGCAATGGCTTTCTGCTGACAAGATATAAGCTATTCAAAGAAGCATTTAGTTCAACTGCATATAGCACACAGGAAGTGCTTCCCACTCCATAAAATACAAAACTCAATCCTGGGGATGGAGACGTTGTCAGGGTTGTACTTAGCTAGTTTTCTACCAAAAAAAGATAAACTGATTAAGGTCCTGGGGCTATCCCAAGTGCTACAGAGAATCCTGATTAATGAGCAGTTTACTAAGAAATAGACTCTTCCCAAGCAGATGTCAAGCCCTGAAGAATTGTGCCAGCACTCCCTAGCTGTGTCCTCCACCCCTCAGTGAGCCCAAATAGTTCAATTACTCTTGTAGCTTTTTGGAAGCATGGAAGGTTTTTCATCTTTCACACATCTTTCTGTCAAAATGTTTGGCTGGCAAAAAAAAAGGGATGCCTTTCCATATCAAAGAGTATATATGTTTTTTTCAGATAAAGTTGTGTAAGATACGGCCTTACTTCTCATTTTCAGACATAGCTGCAGGCTGTGTGTTAAGTATGGGTCTTCATAAGGATCCCTTGTGCAGAGTGTGGAATGAATGTACAGAGAAGCTTATCTGGACTAAAATGGAGAAAAATGTCATTTTCCTGTTCCATTGTTTCAAGAGTCTGGTAGAAGGTGAGGGAAATATATTTTTCCTCACTCTAGGATAGAACAATAAAACAAACCTGTTTTATCCTATGTTATTAGCTCGCAGTACTTCCTAGGAGTGATTACATTGGTGAGGCACCGATGAGCTCTATTATAATCCTTCCATAATTGCTTCTAGTATCCCTTTTTGTTAAGGTAAAGTTGGGTAACACCAATTTTTCCGAAGGCCGAAGAAAATTCTGCTTTCCTTTAGGGATATTTTTAGGACTCATTGACCTACGAAGGTGATAACCAAAAGGCTAAAGGAAGGTCAGATCCTTTTTTATATCAATGTGTACAACCATACAAATTCTATGACAAAGATCTTCCCACAGCCAAGAACCCAAACATAAAACCTCATTCTCTGGATGATGGAGAAGATTAGAAGAGACAGTTTCTGCCTTGCAGAACTGTAGGGTGATACTGCTGATCTACAGAAATGCAACTCTGCCATATCCTGCAGCACAGCATAGAAACAGAGAGGGTAATGAATAATACTACTTTGGCCTCCATCTCTTTGAAAAGGAAGAGTTGCCTGCTAACACAGTAAAAGATAAATGTGAAGTGTACAGGCTCTAAATTACACAGATTGCACTGTAACTAATGAGTCTGGGTGTTAATTATCAATTAATAATTATAGATGAAGTACTGTGACTAGCCCAGCCTATTACAATAGTAATTTTTTAAACAATGTGTGGAAACTCAGAGATCATTAGATTTTGTTTTCATTTCAACCACTGTTACCCCCATTTTCCCTCCCAACAGCAGGCTAGCCTGAATCTTCCTTCTAAAATTAATGACCACAGACATCAGCAGATGAAAACTTTGTTTTCCTCTGACTGAACACTCAATTCTGCTCTTAGTTACACCTGTACAATTCAGTTAGCATGGAGATAACAGTTCCACTAGAACCTTCAGTCTTTTTTGGCCTTAATATACCATACAGAAATTACTTCAATGTAGAAAAACAAGAAGTGTTAGCTATTTTAAGTTAGGCCCTACTGTGAATGCATGATATGTCTATAATGCATTTTTCTCCCAGATTTTGAAGAACTTCTAAGTAATATGAATGTTTTCGTACAATTATCATGTAAAGCCAGCTCAAACCAGCCTGTGTAAGATGGAATTCATAATCATCCGATGGTATCAATTAATGATTCAAACTGTGTCTTGGAGCTTTATGGTATCTTGCAATAAAATAAAAAAATCTAATGTCAGCATAAGTGAGTCTAAACTCACAAATAGTTCGTGGCATTTTGAAAAACGGGTTTAGAGTCAAGGAGCATTGCTGCTGAAAATAGCTCTTTTCACTGTCTAGCCCCTCTGACACTGGTAAGCCTACCCATTTTGTGCAGGGGTCAGGCAGACTGTTCAGTCACCCAACACAACACTGGAAGAGTATTGTTTTTCCTTTAAGAAGGAGAGACAGAAAGCAAGAGAGAGTGAAAACACAGGCCATATACTCATGATACAATATGTGAAACAAAAAATACTGTCAAAGGCATCAAGGATAACACATATTTCTATGATAACAGTAGTAAAACATTTCTTATCCTGATAGAAAACATATGTAGTCCATTTCTTCCCACAATGTACTGATGAAAACAATGACTTTAGGAGGCCTCTGACTTTAATTTTAGTTGACGTTTAGCAGTCTACTCCTCTTCTCCTGGTGTCTTTTTTGGTTAGGGAACCAAAATTGTAACCAAAACAGATATTTCACATGGACCCCATATTGGCTCTGAACACATTTGGAGGAAAATAAACAAGCAAACAAACCATGCTTACTGAGTCAGTGCTTTCTCATGGAGAATGGAATAATCCCAAACATGCTCTTTCGTAATAGGAAATTAAATTATTTTTAAGCTACCACCCACAAATGAAATATGAAGTTCAATAAGGTTAAAAGAATGGCAAAGCAAAGAAACTGTGTATGCTTTTCACTGCCTGCATTTTCCATTAGGCGAGAAAAATTATGCAGCCTTGTGAATACAGTTAATATAACCTCTGCTCAGAAACTATACTCTGTGACTATGGACCACAATTGCTCTGTAATAAAACTAACGTTAGGTCCATCATTTGATATTAGAAAGCAATAACTGTATCAGAGAATTTGAGGTTTCTTCCCCTTCACAAAGCTACATCTCTCCAAAGGATTATCCTGACAGACAACGTGCTTGTCTTTTTAAAGAGCAATATAATTAGCTTCCTCCCATCCCACTGCTGCTCCTTTCTCTTATCTACATGATGATCTGAGAAATAAAGAGCAGTGGAAATGTTTGCTCTAAGTAAGCACAATGAAAGCAGTAGCAAAGCTGCTGCCTTGATTTAGTGGGTCAGGAAGGTCCCTGTGGATGCAGGAACCTGAGGCACGTCGCCCTGTTGCTAGGGAACTGTATTGATCCTTTCAGCATCTTCACCGACACCCTCCCCGCTTTGCTGTGATTGAACACCATCCTTTACAGGAGTGAGAGAGTTAGAAGCTTTGGCTTGGCTTTAATATTTATGAAGTAAACGTTTTAACCATTGAAGCCTTAAATGTCTAATGCTGTTTTCTTTTTCCTGAGTGGTAGGTTACCTTTGGGAATATTTCTATCACTCTAGTAGGGCAAATTACTTTATGTTGAAGGCAGATAGCTTATTTTCTGTGCTAAATGCAAGAGTAGGAGGCTTAACATGCTCACAAAGAGTAATTAAAGTATATATTTCCTTATTCACTTTAATTCTCTTATTAAAATAATTTACATGTAAAACACATCACACCATAGGTTTAAATGAAGATCAGTAAAATCATACTGAAAGATTTATAGGGATATTTTGTACATTTTTATATGGATTAAAAAACAACAACACGAAACCGGTATATATGTCCATATATATATAAATATGCTGTGTATATACGGAGAATACTATCTTACAGAAAGTGTTAACATAGGCTAGAGAGGAGATGTCCACTGCCCTCACTCAGAAGGATGAGGGCTCATATCTAAATTGCACAGTTCCCCTGGTGTGAACACAGAGCCACTGCTGACTGCTCCTCCTCATCGAGAATGGGGTCAACATCCCTGGTAGGCTCATCTGGATACTGGCTTGTATCAGAAAGAGTGTTGCCAGCAGGAGCAAGGAAGTGATCACCCCTCTGTACTCAGCACTGGGGAAGCTTCACCTTGAGTACCGTGTTCAGTTTTAGGATGCTCACTACAAGAAAGATATCAAGGTCCTGGAGTGTGTCCAGAGAAGGGCAACAAAGCTGATGAGGGGTCTGGAGCACAAGTCTTATAAGGAGCAGCTGAGGGAGCTGAGGTTGTTTAGTCTGGAGAAAAGGAAGTTCAGGGGAGACCTTATCACTTTCTACAACTCCCTGAAAGGAGGTGGTGGCGAGGTGGGAGTCGGCCTCTTCTCTCATGTAACTAGGGATAGGACAAGAGGGAATGGCCTCGTGCTGTGCCAGGGGAGTTTCAGGTTGGACATCAGGAAATACTTCTCCGAGAGTCAGGTGCTGGAACAGGCTGCCCAGGGAGGTGGTGGAGTCACCATCCCTGGAGGTGTCCAAGAAGCATTTAGATATTGTACTGAGGGACATGGTTTAGGGGGAAATATTGGTGGTAGATGGACGGTTGGACTGGATGAACTTGGAGGTCTTTTCCAACCTTGGTGATCCTACGATTCTATGATTCTGTTGATACATCTTTTGGTATTTGCACAGCCAGTCCAAAGCTACCAACACCTCAATGTCCACCTAGCATATAATGTGAGAAAGGACCCAAATTGGACTCTGTCCTCCTCAACTTGCTTGCAGCTACACTCCATATACTTGAACAATATGCATATATATATATAGTATATATATACACACCCCTCTAAAATTTTATGCATAAACTAACTCTACTGACTTTACTGGGACTTAAAGAATGTCAGACACAAGGGATATTTTTCTACTACGCATGAATATCTCAAATTGTTTATATGGAAAAAAAAAAACCCACCTTGATAAAATCAAGAAGATTTTGCATAAAATTGAGGCAGTAAGAGGTCTGGCACCTAAGGTAAGACAGAAGGTTACTTCTCCATAGCTTGCTAATTCAGAGGTTCATCTCCTACAACACGAAGTTTTTAATTACATGTTTTCCAAGGAGGTTAGATAATGGGTCTCACCAGCCTGTGCCACAGTCCCCACCACTCTGGTCAGCATCTGAACCAGAAAAGCTTTAGCTCTGTTCCTCTGTATCTCATTCATATGCAGTCTGAAGACACCATCCTCAGGATATAGAACCTCTGGAGGAGGATGGGCCTTGCAGATACCTCTGCTGTCGCAGGCAGTGCAAAGGCATACTGCATCAAGCAATATAATTGAAGGACATAGAGCACCTGAGTCCTTTCTCAACAGGTTCCCGGGGAATATGTATTTATAGAAAGACAATGCCATTGAGCCTTGCAGATTAGGAGGGTTGTCAGATTAAATGAAGCTAAAATGAGAAAATATTAAGTCATGTCATATCACCTCCTCTATAGGTGTGGAGCAGAAGATAAAGAACTGATAGTAGTCCCATTTAAATAAGAATTTTAAAAGTGTCGATTAGAAGTTAATAAAAACTATATACTTAAATAAACTCCTGTTGATTTTACTTTTATATAAAAATCAATCATTTAAATGTATGTTAGATGATTGACCTCTTGGGATCCTACTTAGAAGTGCCCAATGCTGGCAGAAAATGTTAAGCAATAACCTCAGAAATTGAAATAATTGGTTTAATCAAACACCTGATGCCTAACAGGGACCCGTGTGACAGATCACACAGTGACCCAAGGAAGTAAGTGTAACATAAGGAGAAGGTGCCTCTGTGAACAGAAACAAATGCATCAAAGAGCTAGTGGACAGCATCTCTCTATTAGCACCATCCAGCACGGCACACCCTCTATTCATGAGATAGGAGATGCTGATTCATGCTGTTTTGCTGTCCTCCTAATTACCAAGAAGGTCACATCTGGCCCAGGGTCTGGTCCTGTCTGCTAAGGAGCCCTCACTCACAACTTCCCCGCTGTTGCCTCTGAACAGTAATGCATAATGTCATGCTTGCAGAAGATATAACACTTCTCTGCAAGGCAGCCAGCAGCTTGCACAACATAAACCCATGATTTTTTTTTTTTTATATTGGCATCGTGTGAGTGTACAGTCTGTCTTTTATCTTCAACATAATAATAATGTGTATGTTGTAGTTTATGCATTTTTTCTGATCGAAATACAAAATACACACACACAAATCCATTTTTTTGAAAATGAAAATAAAAATACTCAGCATGTTAGGACTTTGTGAATAACTTCCCAGAAATTTCTAGAAAATCTCCTTTCAGTCTTCCTACCATTTTTCTTCTTCTCCATGGAAAATATATTCTCATTCTTCCTCATTTCGAAGCTCATCTTCTCCCACTCACTCTAATATACAGTGTTATTATGTTAGAGACAAGGAATTAGGACAATGGCTGTTAACAGACTACTAAAGTTTTTTTTAATATGCCTTTATAAATAACAATGTTATAGCAAATTCTATAGCACACTCTATAATGGTCGTCTATGGAGCTCTTCTAACTAAACTGCTGTTAGCACTAAAGGTAGAATTCTCTCCTAATACAGCACTGACATGATAATAGCCAGGCCATTAAGTCTACTGAAAGTATATTATTACCATTAGACATGATAAAATCTAGTCAAATGCATTAACAACCTAACATTCTTCCTTGATAACACTACTAAAATAGCAATCGCCTCTCTTTTGCTTTGCATAATATTTGTTATCTATTTCTTCCTGAAATGTATTGGACAAATGTCCTGTCTGAGTCACTGCTCACAGAATGTATAGGAAAAAATGCTGCAGTACATTGGTTTAGAACCTGATCTGACATCCGCTGAATTCAATGGGGAGCATGCTATTATCTGCAATATCTTCAGCTTTCTACAAATGTCAGCATGTAACAAATAACAGAGATATTCAAACTTCTTCTCCCCCCAAAAGATGTTCTTTTACATATAAATGTTACAGCTATGTGTGTATTTACAGACACTTGTGCATATATTATACATACACATGTGTGTGCATTTGTTTTGCATATTATCACACAGCTAACACAAACAGTAAGAGGTGATTCACAAGAATTAAAATGTGTTTATCCACTGATTTTTAAAAATCTAGGGACTCATTTAGACAAATGTTGTAAGAAAAGGAGATTGGAAACATCTGAAGAGCACACACAGGATTGAAAGACTTCCACTAGGACCTGTGTCTCCACTGAATCAATGAAAACTTTACATTCTTTTTTTACCTTGAGGTGGACATAAATGAGAAAAGTTATCATATTTTCTACAACTGGCAGTAAGTTAGTTTCCAAGCATTTTTAAATATCTGTTCTCTGAGCTGAAGATGAAAATTCTCTGAATGGCATTTAAGTAGCATCTTCTACTTATAGAAACATTAAAAAAAAAAAAAAAATGAAGATCCACCAATTTTTCATCCAAGGCTTTGGACCCAAGAATGACAGCTTTGTCTCTGAAGTGTCTGTCTAGGCACCACTGCATGTAGGATAGAGGAACAGCACCATAGAAGATCACTTTTAGTAGCTTGATCAATTGAAAAATGGTAACAGAGCAGTGTGTGTACATTTGCTCACCAGCAGATTTGACAGGGTCCACAATTGCTTGTAGAGTTTGGGAAATCCAGTTTAGCAGACACATCTAGATGATCCTTAACTCTCACTGCTACGAGCTTCTGCCAGAGATATCTGTATAACTGTCAGGGTGACAGACTGCTGGCGTGTTTGTAATAAGAGTTTACCACCTCCAATACTGTGTCTGTATTTGCATCTGTCCCTATGAGTACATAGATTCTGTCTTGATCAAAGCAATTAAATGAGCTGCTCTCCACATCCCTGTCTACTGCTTCATTCCTATTCAAATCCGGGTGGTTTCATGGGGGATGTTGTTGTCAAACACACTGTGGAGTGATGGTTCTCACTGCTTAGCATTCAGCTCTGAAGCCTCTCAGAGTACAGCGTGAAGGCATCTGGCTGCCCATCACAAACACTGGCCTGGACCAATTGTTACTGCCTAGACTGTATGGTGATTTATACCAAAAAGCCTCTACTGCGGGTTTATAGTCTCTGGGCAAACTTCACTCAGTCATTACATCTAATAAATTGTAGCCGTCAAGTGATACCTGTGATTTTTGACAGAACTTCAAGTTGTTTTCTCTCAATGAGCTTAGCTGTGTTAAATCTTTCTGAGGAAGGTGGGTTTGTTTTTCATTATTTTCTCCGTATGCATTTAATGGGAAAAATGGGTGGCCATGACCCAGCCTCACACAGGCGGTTTTCCTTGATCAGGGAACTAACATTTGTGTTCCCTTTTTGCTCCAAATACTGTAGCCTACTAGCCAGACAGAGTCTCAGAAGACAAGACTGGTACTGCAGCTTCCAGCAGCTGTGAGACTGGGTAGAATTTCAAGTACCAGTGTGTGGGCATAAGACGCAGAACACGCCCTAGCCTCTGCCTGGGGGCCCTCGGGAGCCAGGGCTGATCACACACTGCATCTCTACTCTTTTCTCCCATTTTACAGACTAGCAGATATCTCTTCTTTTTTAAGTAATCTGAGTTACAATTCCTTAAAGTGTCATTAACATAACTACTGATTTAATCGTTTGCCCATCTGAGTAGCTTTATTGTATTCTTATTCACTCTTTATATGGAATAAGTTGGATACGGTACATTATAAATGCACTTCAGGAGTGAAGGGGTTCAGTGTGTGACAGAGAAGAGTGAAATAGTTAACGGTTTTCTTTATTCCACTTGAGAATAAGCACCCAGAAAACTTAATAGTGTGAGGATATTAAAGTCTGGGGAGGAGCACCTTCTAAGAACATGCAAACAATCGCTGCTAAAAGCTTCTTCATATTGTTTAAGGTGACACTGCCCCCCATTTTCTGACAAACCAGAAGCATTACATACCACTTAATAAGAGAAAAAGGGGGAAAATTAATTTGCATTAAAAGGTCAAAGCAATGCAAATGTGAAGTTTTCATGGTGGGAAAGATCTTCGCTACTGAAAAAGAAATGAGGCGACTTTTTGCAGATTAAAAAAAACAGATATTAAAGGAAACCCCTGTTAACGTCAACATCTGATTTGCCTGATATAGAGTTCACTACTGTGCAAAATTTCATCTAAATCATTTTGTTACTATTGCTCACCCAATACCACATAGCTCTCTAGCACTGAGAGTGAACACTGTGCAAATTTATTACCCTTGGTCTTGCTGTAATGAGGCGCCAGTGGATTCATAATGACCAGATACTTAGAATAAGCAGTGAAGATTAAGAACATCATCTTCCTGCTTGTGTAAGCACAGCAAAATTCCAGAGGTACATTAGAGGCCTTCTTAAACCTGGAGAGAGAGCAAGACTGGGAGAGAAGGAAATATTTTTTCTAACTGTTAATGGATGCAATTTTGAACATATGTGTAAATACTAACCTGAATTCATCTTGCTACTGCTGAGCATTGTACTGATTTGGTGCAACAACAGTTCAACCAGCATTTAGATGGGAAGAGGATTGCTTGCTGACTATTCATCAGACTGTACTGCATGCTTCACCATGGGACCAGAAAGCTTCAATAAAAACCTAACTTGCCCTTTTTCATTTTAAAACATTTGCCAGTGGAAAAAAAAAAAGACTAAAGTTCAAATGTTCGATTAATTTAGACTCTAAGAAAGGAAGAAATCACTTACCAATAGAGCAGAGAGAGGTGTGTGATGACAAAACATGTAATATTTGGATACTGACACCAGTCTTCAGAATGTGTTTATATTGAGAGAACTTCTTGGGTAAAGATCGCCAGGGATCAGTTCACCATTATGATATGAGAGTCTGTATTGTAGCACGTAAGAAAACATGCACACTTGACTTTGCAAGAAAACTGCTGTAGCATCTTTCTCTGAGTACACATCATTACTGTTAAAAGAAAACGCATTCCATACTGTGGCATCTTCTAACTTCAGAGTTCAGCTGACTGCGCTGCAATCCATATTTGTTAGGAATTTAATTTATTCAGTTTATTTTAGTAGCAAATCTCAATGTCACAGTCAGCAGCTGAAACAGCTTCTGGAACATGACACACAATATGTCACAGGTGAGATTCTGTGGACTGAGAACTCACCCTATGCCGTTTAAAATGCCAGTCACAGTCAATACTGATGTACAGTAGATGGTAGCCATGGAAACCATCAGAGCTTACCTTCATAATGTTTTTTTTATCAAAACTAGATTCAAAAGGGTGATTTTTTTCTCTTCATTCGGGGCACAGTGCATTGTAGCATCAAACAAGTTACCCATTAGAAGTTTTTAAACACAATTCAATCTTAAAACCCCTTGCTTATGTTGCACAGCACATTGCAATGAGCAGCGAAATGAATGACAGAAAAACATTTGTAAGAGAAAAATCAGTTTGTATAACGCATACCAAAATCCCATTGACAGTTTTGTATCCAAAGACCCTATGAGAGAAAAGCACAGAAAATATCAGTAGTACTAAACCTTGAGTTGATGGACAGATGAGTCTACATACATACTCTCCTGTTTGAAGTAAAATGGTAAAAGAAGCATTTCCTATCCTGCAAAGTACAAAACCAAATTCCTTTCCCTTTTCAAGTGTGGAAGAAAGTGTGGATACGTCAAGCCAAAGCAAACACAGTATTTTAAATGTTAACTGCTGGAGTCTGAAGGCACAGATCTCTTATATCTGGAGAAAGAGTCTAAATATTGTGGATTATCAAAAAATCCTGTGTTATCTTGCTGTGTGGACTTTGCTTAATACACAGTGGCTCAGTTTGCAGTGGACAATGCAGACCAGATGTACTTGGTTCATACACAACTGAAAAAACTTCAGAGTTTTCAAAAGAGTCTTCTTAATGCGATTCATGCTTATGGAGTATTTAATCATTTTGTGGAAAGAAGACCAAAAATAAGAAATTTCAGTAGATTTGCCTATCACTGTTCAGGTTTCATTATTAATTCATGTTCTCAAGGATTTGACATGCAGCTTTGCAGTTCAGCTCTTGAAGACACAGTATTTATCAAAAAGAGCTAGCAGCAGAGTTTGCCAGTAACAACTGGAAGATGATATTTAGAAATGAGTTGGGCTTTTTTACTTCTTAAGATTTATGTCCATTCAAGCTTGCCCATGAATGTTTGCTTTGATGCAGCTTCCCAGTCACAGTAAATATGCTTTGCTCAGACTATATAAACTCTGCAACAGATGTTTCATCTTACAGGGCTTCTGTGGGCAAGTTAACAACAAATATTTAAGTGAGGGCCTGAATACAACTTAGTGACATTTTTAAATGGCCTTCCATGACAGGAAGGCTTGTAGTGTGCAAGGCATCAGTAATATTACTCTTATTGTATCCTTGAATTGAGCAGGGAGCCAAGCAGCATCTTGAAAAGTTTCAGTGAATCTGCAGTTGAAACTGGATTGAGGTTCACAGTACAGTGAACAGCAGTTAACTGCAAAGAGATGTCAAATTGCTGTGCAGACTTCCTCATCGATCTAATATAAAGCTGACTTACTACAGATTAATCCCCTTGCAAATTAGCAAATAATGTTTCCCTGCCTGTATGACATTTGTACAACACTTACATTACAAGTTAACTCACAGAGCTCAAAATAAATCAGAAGATTTCTGACGTAAATGTTCCTTCAAGAATTTTGCATTGAGAGGACAGAAAAAGCAATAGAGACAATGTCATGAGATTTTCCATCTAGACCCTGCAATTATTCCCTTGTAAAAAACTAATTGAATAGAATAGATGCCACCAGGATACCTGAAGCAGTGTTGCAGAGACAGTAAAAAAGCAAAAGCTTGATTAGCATTCAAATTCTTCAAAGAAATACCTTACCATTGAATCACTAGGAAAATGTGACTCATGATAACCAAAAGCACAGATCACTAATTTAGGATTCCAAGAACAAGTCCTCTACTGTTAAATATCAAAGTACAACCTAACCATTAATATTTAAGACTGCCTCCGCAAAGAAACAGAGGAGAGCCACTCGAATATCCTGCTTAAAATTTTTTGTCACATTTCAAAATGATAAACAAGATAACTTCTGAGGATTCACATCATGAAGTTGTTTTGTTTTCTCAAGTGCATGAAATAATTCACTCTAAAGAGAGAAGATTTCTTCTAGTAAGAAAAAATGAATCTACACTAATCATAAAGCTAAATTCTTTCCTCTTATTTGTGCTGGAATTAAATTCATGGGGCAAGAAGAAACAACTCAGTGTGTCACTGTGGTCACTTCCCACGTGTCCCATCTCACCAGCCCCTATGAATAAGGGTTCTTTTCATTGTTAATTGAAAGTGTTTTAAAGGATGTACCCACCTTCTGGCCTTTCGTGTGTTCTTGCTTATTCAACATGAGCTTCTTCGTGTTGCACGTATGGTGCAATTGAATTAAAGCTGTAAGTTAACTGCAAAATTTTGTGTTCTCGATTTTTTGCTATTTATTGAGCTTTACTTTCATAAAGGCACAACTTTGCTCTTCCGCACCACTCCCCTGATAAATGTATTTAATTCAGAGAGCATTTCCTGACTTTCTGTGGTAACTATAAATCATATTTTTTGAGAAATTACAGAAGAATTGGAACTACTCACAAATCATAAAATTTACTATTAGCATATTATTACTTTACATGGACTGAATAAAGTGAAAGTTTATAATGGACACACCACCTCTTCTCTCCCTTCCCCTTCTTTCCATTCAAGGTGCTAAGACTAAGGAAACCTACTGGAGAATTCAGAGCTAACTAGGGAGTCAGCACGACCTAAAGAGCCTTTGTTTAGGTGAAAGTGCAATAACAAGCACTTGTTATTAAATAGTTTCCTTTCTGTATTTCTCAGTTCTCCTGATTAATGGTAGAAATTCTTTCATGTAAATGTCCCTTTGCCTTTTTAACTGTCTTTTGCCTTTGGGTGCAAAACAATTTTCAGTTTAGAGAAAGTTGCCACATGCTGCCCTGTGACATATTCTGGGATAAAAATATTTATCCGTTCCTTTAACTCTAGACCATAACCCTCTCTGATGTTCCAATGAAGAAAAGCCTCATGGGACTTTTTTATCAACAGATGTGGCAGCAAGTTATCCATCTTCTTTTCCGAGCAGCTGTCACATTTCATCCCACAGAAGCAGAGATGGCCCCAGAGAGTCCAGAGAAGCTCTAGCAGGTGAATTGCATTGTGTGTGTGGGAGAGCAAGGCCTGCTGCACTCTGTA
This sequence comes from Numida meleagris, assembly GCF_002078875.1. Lineage (NCBI taxonomy): Eukaryota > Metazoa > Chordata > Aves > Galliformes > Numididae > Numida > Numida meleagris. Next base: position 119,137,736 of record NC_034410.1, read on the forward strand.
TTGACACGCAGTCACTCCTCTTGTACTTCCTTGAAATGTGTGCCTTGCAGTTGGTGTTTTACTGAGCTGCCTGGGGCATTCTCTGTGGACTTAGGCAAATGACATCCCATTTATTATCCTTGACTCACATTTTCAAACATTTATTGGAAAAAGTAAAATTAGCAAGACTGTTTTTAATGAAAAAAGTGCCTCTTTTTAATGAAAACAGGGATTACCACTTTAATCATTAATGATAGGTTTATATGTTTTAAAGGGAATATGCTATTACAATAAAAGTGTTATAAATATTCAGTACCTACAAATACATGTTCTTCAATTTACTTTTACTTACCCAGTTACAATAGCTTGTGATCAAGTGTCTCTGGAATTGACTTTTTTCTCTTGAGTGTTATCTGGATCTTTTTCAGATGCATCAATAGTTGATTCTGTTTACAGTCCACTGCAGGTGTCTTATCTTAAGATGACAAAGGAAGGAATATTTATAGTAAGATGCAGTTTTGGAGAGAATGTAACATCCTAATTACAACAAGAATATTAGCAAATCAGTGTCATTATTGAGTTTGTTAACTCATGTATTTGTCATTATTTACTGAGTCATGGCTGAAGAAGATTATGTCCCTAATGAGAAGAATGTGTAAAGTAGCCATACAGAGAAGATACCAGAAGCCGTATCGCCTTCCCAATCCCTTGAACTGTGTATCTGCTACAGCAGAAGTGGTAGGAGGACATCTTCAGTGGCCAGTATGGGAAGGTGATTTCAGATGGGTTCCAGCTATGGTCTGATTAGGTGCTGTCATTATGATCAGTCACAAAGGTGTATGCTACCCCATTCAGTCACTGGTTTTGCTATTTCCTGTTTAATTACTACCCATGATTCTAATTGTTCCAGAACTATCTCCAAAACTTCTTGGGACTTCTGGCAACAGCAGATGAAGGTGCACAAAATCCCGGCTTCTGACAGAAGAGGCAGCTTGGAGCCTGAGTTCTTGAATCAGGAACACTGTATCCTCCAAAACGTCTCATTGCTTTCATAATTGGAGTAGTATGCAACAAAAATTTGGGAGGCTTGAAAATTTCATCTCTTTTTCTGAGAGGAAACAGAGAATAGAGTTACTCATGGTTATGAACTTTGAAAGACAGACACACATATTTCTACTTTCAGTCATATATTGCGCAAATGTGAGATTTGAGAAGCACTTAGTCGGTGAGACAGCATCACATTACACATTGATAGGTTGCCTTTCTTTGGTAGACATATAATTGCCCACAGTTATCACACACTGCAGAAAATGCCCCACAACTATAACTAGCAATCCAAAATGTTGATCACACATGAAAAGCCAGACTCCTAGAGAACTGAAACCTTAAAAGATCAGAGAGAATAAAAGCAGAGGAAAGAAAATCTATTATTAATAACTGCATTTTACAGGTGAGAATTGAGATCTAACATGGTGAAATGGCGGAAGAGAAATGGACTGAGTAAAAATAATAATGAATCAGTGGGTAGATTAATGTTTATGGTGAGGCTGGTTTAGCCGGTATTTGAGAACAGTGACAGGCTTTGGAGACAGCTTTTCAGATTGATCAAATACAAATCCTTCAAACACTTCTCACATTTTAGTACTACTGTTTCACACACTTCCAAATTCTTTCCTGTAAATTTACTCCTTAGGATATATACTGCACAGTGTATTTCAAAAATGCTTAGGTCAATTCTTTTTCTGTTTATCACATGATATTTTTCTAAATAAATCCTTTCTTTTGAAAATGTTGATGACACTTTTCAGTTACTTGCTTCACTTCAGATACTGGAAATGAATTTTAAATCTCTCCTGGAAGTTCCTTCCGAGAACTCTACACTTTATGAACAATTGACCCACTTTCCCCTGACAAGCTCTATATTTCTGAGAACTCTCTATCCAGAAGGCTGAGAAGTTTTTTGCCTCAATGCAACATATGCTTTACCAGATGTTTCACTCGGAAGACAACTTACTGATCAAAACAAATTGCCCTATGAGTGAACCTTCAGTTAAGTGGTTTGGATTTTAGTTTAACCTTGAGATGGATCGATTTCATCACTCTCTGGTAGTGGTTACCTGAATTTACTTTTCATGATTGTGGTGGTAATGAGCTGCGCCTATCCTCAGCCTCATCAGTTATCAAGAACAGTAAAAATTGCAAAGTAAAGCATTTACAGAGGTGAAAATGCATACATTCTTGCCTATATGGAAAGGATATATGTCACAATTGAAATTATTTCACGAGATATCCAATTAGCATCAGTTCACGTTAATTAGACCCACAATTAAATTTTTGCTCATGAACTACAGCAAAAAAAAGCTCAGAAAACCTCAATTTGCTCAGTACCCTTGGATGGTGTTAACAAATGTGAAAGTTCTCACTGAAACTCCCAGTTAAACACATTCAGTGAAAACCTTCCTATACACCAGCCAAGATTCAGGAGAAAATAATCGGGCAGAGGAGAAAACCTTTAAACATGGTCACACAGACAAATTCAGTGGTATGAAATATGATGCGAATTTACAAAGCATCAGCCACCAAGTGCTAGCAACTGACATGCATAACTCATATATACTGCAAGAATATAATGTTGACACAAACTGCTTCCTCGATGCAGATGGTGTGCTGTATATCTGCTGTCCAGCCTCAGTCCTGGCGTATTTTTTATGTGACTATAACCAGTTGTCAGTGATGATCTGCAACATTTACAAAGGAATGCAAAAAGAGAGGTACTGAAGCATGAGATGTTGATCAAATTCTTGAGAAATAATCATGTTGATTTAAGCATTCTTAAATACCTAAGTCCAAAACCCACTGACAGATTTGAAGAATTTAATAAAAATCTGGTTAATTTGGTTTCCATTTTCAGTTTTCCTCTTTCCCTATGTATAGTAAAGACTAGTTTTCTTCTTTATGAGCCATCTAGCTTTTCGTTGTATGTTATTGCTCAGCAATTTAGCATTATAACATCCTTCTCTAACTCTCCAGTTCTCTTGTCTTTTTCAACAAAGGTTGGGAAATTTATCATCACTATTTTACTGTCCAGTAATTCGACAGTTTTTAATTTCATTATAACATTTTCAAAATCAGTGATAAGTAATTTGCATTTTGATGCCACTGTGACATTTGAGTAAAAAAGAACTGAGCAACAGAACATTTATACGACACTTTCATGAAGAGCTGCAATAATTGTTATTATGGAGTGTGTCTTCTACTAAAAGAAACTGAACAGACCTCCCTTATCATTTGTGGAAGAAACTGAGATGGAGGTGATTTTTCCTATCCTTTTTATATAATCCACATCTACATTGTCTCCTAATTATATGTCTGGAGAAGACAATTAGACCCCACTGACGAAAGAGAATCTATATGGAGACACATTGGAATTTTCCAAGCCACAGAGTGAGGAAACATTGTAGTAGGATAACCTATTCAAAAGGAGAATCATGTATTTTGAGTGTTATTGATTTCTCTTCTTTAAATTTGGTATCGATTGCTTCTGCCCATTGATTACTAGAAGAGTCTATTTTTCACTTTCAGGAGAATCATTTTCATTGCTTTGCTGCCCTTTATACCTAGATAAAACCCCTACAGATGCTATAATTTAGAAATCTGTAGGCATACCAAATCTTTTAATTATTTATGACTTGAATGTCTACCAGTTGAAAACTTGTGGCAGACACTAATATTAAATTGCTCTGAAAGAAGAATCATGTTCTCCAAATTGTAGCCCTCACTGATGGCATCCAAAGGCAAGATATTGTTCTGCACACGTACTACCTTGTCATGTTAAGGATAGTTTGAAGATGTTTAAAATTCTACTTTTTTTTCTATTTCTCAGCAGGTAGGAAATGTCTTGAATTTGTTTAGGAAGAAAAATTTTTGACTGCTCCTCTCTCAGGGTATGGTCTTGTGACTCATCAGCCATCAGTGCTGGCAGTCACATTGGTTTTCCCCAGATGAATATGGGTGCTTTTGCCCAAAAGCATCCCCTGCAGAGACACAGCCCTGGGGCTCCACTCCAGCAGAGATGGATGGTCTCATCCATACTCTCAAGAATATGATGAAGTCCCCATAGGGCTTTGTTCTCCTACGTAGATGTCATTATTTCAATACATTACAACAGACAGAAAAAATATTTGAGAGTTTATAATTGTGACTAGCTATGGGTTTTCTATGACCTTATTTTGTTGGCTAGAATTGCAGAGCTACAGCAAAAATAAATGTCCAGTTAAAACTTATGATGTGCTCATACTCTAGAGAGACACAAAGGTTAACCTGATAAAAATGGGGCTTTTGGAGAGGGAAGAATGCTTTCTTTTTTAAAAGCAAACAAACAAACAAACAAACAAACAAACAAACAAGATCCCTGCAGGGGTTTTGTTGATTTCCCTTCAGCCTTCAAATTTTCTAGAAGTAGCAAAAGCAAATTCAACACTGCTAATGTCTTTATCACTACAGAAATACGTTTGAAACATGTGAAAAGAAATTTACACTTAAGTATGTTTTTTCCGAAGACAATAATAGGTCTTAGAGGCTCAGAAGGAATATCATAATACAACATCATCAAACCTAATCTTCCATAAGAAAAATAGTGATATCAAATGGCCTCTCCTATAGAAATGAATTACAATTAATTGCTTAATCTGTTGGAACATTTGTAATATCTATTTAATAGCACTGCTGTCTGGCATTGTCTTCCAGACAGTTTTCTGAAGAAATATGATCTAAGCGTAGCCTCAAGCTGATATTATCAAATAAATTACCATACCATGTAAAAAAAGCATGCAAATAGAACAAGCAGCTAATGTTTCTGCTTCGAGGGCCTCAAAAAAGCTGGTTCCCACCCTCACATCTAGCTCTGGCAGCCCCATCTCCTGTGCTGTTACATCTGTAATATGCAGTAAAAAAGTATTCAGCAGTGTCTTCGTTGTAGGTAGCACCAAGCAAATGATACCCCATCACTATATATCACACTCCAATTACTAAAGATCTTGCCATATGTCTAATAGTGTGATATAAACAGTCCATTAGACTTTCTAATGGTGGTGTTAAATAAAGGGTGAAAGAATAGCACTAGAGCAGTTAGAAGCCCCTTGGCAGCCTTGCATCTTCCTATCCCATTCCTGTTAATGAGATTATGCTGTTGTTTTGGTCGATAGGACCTGTCATTTAAAGGTTTGTGGTTCTCCTGCCATTTTGTGTTGAGCTGACAAGGCAGATGTATCTAAATCTCTACTTTTGGTCCATTTTCTCCAATAGTGTAAAATTCTTCCCTTTTATTCCTCACTTACATCCCTGTCTCTTTTTGCCTGAGGAAACAATGCATTTTTCCTAATCAGCTGAGGGATCTTGGCTACAGACCCTTTCTGGAATCTAATGGAGCCCATGAATCTCTTAGCATTTCTCAGAGACAACATTAGCCATCTAAATGACCCCTGCATCAGTGTTCTGGCAAGGCATTGTTAGAATTTATTCAATAATAGTGTAATATTTTTTCCAATTAAAAGAACGCCCATTATTTTTCTTACTTGCATTAAAAATAGCAGAACCTTTGAAAGTCAGAATTACTACAACAAAAAGTTTGTTAAGACTTGAAAGTTTAAGCTTAGAAGACAATATAAAGAAAAGTAAAGGAACTGAAGGCAAAGTATTAGGTTAGATTAAAAAAAGCTTACTAAGCGGCCTCTTCAGTTGCTGTAACATTTATGGTACATGTTACACAGAAGATTAGCAATGAAGCACCAGAGAATCACTGAGTAACGTTCTGCAGCATAGACTAACCGAGCTATAGTATAAACATATAAATCTAAATTTGATACAAGCAGTTGTGCCACCTGATGTGATGCATTAATACTGAAAAAAATCTCAAAGCTTTTTAAAAGCTCCTGAATCTCACAGACTAACAGTGGTGTAGTTTAGGCAGTAATGAATAGTAGATTAAATAACAAGCCTTCTGTCCATGTGTCCTCTCTGCAACTAATATTTACAAAGGGAACAAAGACACATACTGCACTACTACAGTACTGCACCAGGAGGATCACCTTTCAAGACCAGAGAGTAGGTTCGTGTCTCACTTCCTCCAGTTTCCAGGGAATCAGCCTAGTGTAGCACTATGAGTGTCAGCCAGCAATGACTGTAATGATGGTTTACAATGTGGGGACTCTTCCTTATAAATGAAGAAATTTTCCAAATCATTTTACTATTATCACTGAAGAAGTTTTGAGTATTATTAACCAAAGACTGTATGATCCCTTCTGCTGTATATTTTAAAGATCAGAGCAAATGGGGTGTTTGCCAGAAGGACTTGAGTCCTTAGTGAAGTACTGTTCTTACATTGTTAACTTTGACTTGTGAGGATCTCAACAAAAAGGATCTCCTTTTCATCTGTATGAGTGCAGTATTTGTGTCCCACAAACCTGTGTAATTTCTGTCAGCAGTATTATGAAAGATGGCTTCAAAAGTACTACTGTTGTACCAAAGTCCTGGGAGGTCAAGCAGGTAAGACTGAAATCTGGAAACACACAGTAGATTTTAACTATTGCCTTCTTGGGAGTGATGACACAGCAGTAAAGTCAGCAGTGCTTTCCAACAGAGGTGTCAAAGCCTCTCATCGGAAGCATTCCATCATGGTTTATGGCTGCCCCATTTAATTGTGCAAGTCCAAGTAACTAAAGCAGTGGGCGAAAAGCAGCAGGAATGGGAATCTTTGTCATTGGTTTGTATAAGGTTTGAAAGGGCTTTCTCTACAGGCACAAGCAAAATACAAACCAGAGTGCTGAACAGGAAAGAAAAAGAGGCACCATTTAGCCATAATGCATCCTCAAATAGAAGACAGATTCAAACAAACAGGTGGTACTCCAGAACATCCTGGTGAGGGAAGGTGATCTCTTGAAAATCCTAGTGAGCCACACTGGGTACACAAACTGTAATTTCCTCCAGTCTATCAGATGTTAGTTCTGTGTGGGGGAGATATCTCTTAGTACAAGCTTTTGATCTGTAAGAAATAACTAAAAATCTGAAAAGACTGAAACACACAGTGTTCAGAGAAGTCCCAGGGCCAGAGGAAATTTACCATCCTTTGAATAAGAGGAGGTCCAATGTCATTTAGTGCCAGGAAAAAATGCAACAGCTCTTGGAAATAAAACTGCCTATCCAGATGGAAGCCACATCTGAGGACGTCAGAAGTTTCTGATGGAACTGGGAAGCATTAGGGCAACCTATGAAATAAACTTCCCAGATACATGTTACATGTGGTTTAGACTGCCCTGGCTTTAAATATCTAAGTGCAAACTTCTGCCTCTGATCTAGTTGCCCCAAGTTTTCTTTATAATTATCAGTGAGAATTATGTGTTTAGGTATTTTAGGGCATGTTTCATCTTACTTGCTTTAGTCTGAGCTGAATCTCATTCTAAAAGTTCATATTTCTTTTCAGTCCTTACAAATGAATTTTAGGCCCCTCATTCAGATACAAGGTAGATCTATCTTTGTTTTTGATAGTCACACGTGCAGCTGGAAAATTCAATTCCCCGAACAACAAAATTATTAAAAGAATCTGAAAGACATCTAATTCAAGTGCAAAAAAGGAAAGCGGAAAAATTTGTGTCTGGATGGACTTCAGCTAGAGTTTAGTAATCATCAGCCTCTTTGTGTGCTGAGACAAAGCCAACAGATGTTGAATTTGGAAATTTAGTTAATATGACTTCATGCAGCATCAGATAATTAAATCAAGGAGTGGTCTTCTCTGAGGTAGCTGCTGTATTGGATTACCCTGGCATATCACTTAGATGTAAGAAAGACAATAAATCGCAAAGCATAGATTGATTTAGTCAAACCACCTTTACAGCCCTAAATATTGCAGTGAAATCTAGCAGTGATAAGAGGTTGCAAAATGATGTAAAGGGATCTTCATAAATACTCTCTCATGTTCGTAAAATAATATGTTAAAAAAAAAAAAAAAAACAGGAGAAAAACTGTCCAAGTTTAGACTTGGTTTCCATAAATCATAACTTGCAAGTGGCACCTGAGGATCAAAATGAAAAAGAAATGCCACTTGGTCACCCCCATTCTACAAAGGCCTTTCAGACTTATGAGTGTACTAAGGACTTTTCCGGGTTAATACATGCCCCTCATCTAAGATATGAGAATTATAGACATGCACTCAGGTAATTCCATTCACATCTGCAGAACAAAGAAGGAATATTTGGTGGGAGGGTTTTCTGATTTCTATTGAAATCAGAAGGAAAAAAAAAAAAACAAATTTAAAAGAAGCTGCAGAACAAAGTAGGACTGGGAAGGGCAATGTCTGTCACCGAATTAAGTCCATTCTAAATTCCTTCTCCAAACGTATAAATCTCTATCTGAAAATGAAAGCCTATTGCAGAGCAATCAATGATGTTTTAAACCAAAGATTGGATGGCTTTGGTCCTAATTCCATCAAGAACTTCTTATTTGCATATAAGCTTAAGAACAGCTAATTTGCAGTCTTTGCTAATGGAAAAGCAAGCCCCCTTTTCATAATCTCTATCTTCCTTTTAATGTCATCTCTTCTGCTTTGTACTGGAACAATTTTCATTCTACTTGTATGCCACTGTGAACCTTTTACTCTACTGTGCCTTCCTCTTCAGAATGCTGCTTTGTATCCTATTCCTTCCTTCATTAAAAAGGAGAACCTATAATTTAAGAATCCACTCTGCCTTTTTTTCCCTTCTCATCAATACTACCCTTATCTAGAGAAACAGGAATGAGAAAATGCTTGAAGAGGGGTTTAAAACTCCCTTGCCCTTTTCATTGCACAAATGCGGCATTTGCAGGACAAGCAGGGGATCAGGCCTAGCCAGCATGGGTTTGTGAAGGGCAGGTCCTGCTTGACCAACCTGATCTCCTTCTACGATCGAGTGACCCGTCTGGTGGATGAGGGAAAGGCTGTTGATGTGGTCTACCTAGACTTCAGCAAGTCTAGGTATTCAGCAAGTCAGTATTCTCTTGGAGAAGCTGGCAGCCTGTGGCTTGGACAGGTACACCCTTTGCTGGGTAAGGAGCTGGCTGGAGGGCCGGGCCCAGAGAGTGGTGGTGAATGGAGTTAAATCCAGCTGGCGACCGGTCACAAGTGGTGTTCCCCAGGGGTCGGTGCTGGGGCCTGTCCTCTTCAATGTCTTTATTGATATTGATGCCCTGGATGAGGGCATTGAGAGCACCCTCAGTAAGTTTGTAGACGACACCAAGCTGGCAGGAAGTGTCAATCTGCCTGGGGGTAGAGAGGCCCTACAGAGAGATCTGGACAGGCTGGATCTCTGGGCTGAAGCCAACGGGATGAGGTTCAACAAGACCAAGTGCCGGGTCCTGCACTTTGGCCGCATCAACCCCAGGCAACGCTACAGGCTTGGGGCAGAGTGGCTGGAAAGTTGTATGGAGGAAACGGACCTAGGGGTATTAGTCGACGCTCGGCTGAGCATGAGCCAGCAGTGTGCCCAGGTGGCCAAGAAGGCCAATGGCATCCTGGCTTGGATCAGAAATAGTGTTGCCAGTAGGAGTAGGGAAGTCATTCTCCCTCTGTACTCAGCCCTAGTGAGGCCCCACCTCGAGTACTGTGTCCAGTTTTGGGCCCCTCACTGCAAAAAAGACATTGAGGCCTTGGAGCGTGTTCAGAGGAGGGCAACGAAGCTGGTGAGGGGTCTGGAGCACAGGACTTATGAGGAGCGGCTGAGGGAGCTGGGATTGTTCAGTCTGGAGAAGAGGAGGCTCAGGGGAGACCTCATCGCTCTCTATAACTACCTGAAGGGAGGTTGTAGTGAGCTGGGGGTCAGCCTCTTCTCTCTTGTAACTAGTGACAGGACGAGGGGGAATGGCTTCAAGTTGTGCCAGGGGAGATTTAGGCTGGACATTAGGAAATACTACTTTTCTGAAAGAGTGGTCAGGCACTGGAACGGGCTGCCCAGGGAGGTGGTGGAGTCACCGTCCCTGGAGGTGTTCAAGAAACGTTTAGATATAGCGCTGGGAGACATAGTTTAGTGGAGTTGGTGGTGGTAGGTGGATGGTTGGACTAGGTGATCTTGTAGGTCTTTTCCAACCTACCTCATTCTATGATTCTATGATTCTAAAATAAACATATGTATCTAATCCTGTTAATACTCCTTTTTAAGCCAACATAGTCATGCTTACACTTAAATCTGAGCACATGCTTCATTCTCTGTGGTATCAAATCTAATATTGCAATTAAACCAGCAACTTGCCAGCTATTTTAAGCCAGGAATTCCTCATCTGCACATAAAAGTAACAGCATGGCTTCACAAATATCCTATGCAATAAAAAGTTTGATTATGATCTCCAGCACTGTTAAACAGTGTCCTTATATCTGTCTCAGAAATAAAAAGGGTTGTATGAGCCTGCACCACTTCTGGGAGATGAAGCTCATCTAATACTGTTCCTGCAACATTTCTACATGATCATCTGACACTGTGATCACATGGAACAGCTTTTATCACTTTACTTGCATGCTAATGGAGGAAAAAGAATAAGCATGTTATACAAGAGGAAGATAGACTGATACAAGTAGATGTTATGGTTTATTATCCTCTGAGTTTTATTTAGAATACATATTCAGAATCATGCGAAAGCTCATTTAAAGCAAGTATCCTTGAACTTATCATCTGTTCGTTTGTGGATACTTGTTGAAAAAAATGATAACTCAAGGTGATAGACATAAAAAAATCACCCAAGGACCAAAAGAGACAACCTCACTCTCTCAAATTATTCAAAGATGAGTAATTTGAAAAAATGAAAATGTCGTCCATTTGTTAATATTGCAAGTTCTAGCCAGTCTAACAGAATATCATTTAATTTGCTTTCCTGAACATCACTGTAGATTAAGTTTAGTTCCTTGAAAATATGCAAAGGAATATGTGATAAGAGGTGCATCTTATGAACCCTTTTTACTGTTATAATCGATGTAACTATGATATCTAACTTATTAGAAGTGACCACTACTTTTTCACTGATGTTTTACAATCTTTCATGACAGAGTATTGTTTTGTTTTGAATACTTGAAGCCACAACATACAAATTCTCCATGGCTGCCAGAATTCTGCCGAGTTCACTCTCAAATTCTGTGGATGCTCATATCCCTGTAATTAACTATATCTATGTAGTTATAAATATAGTGCATCCACTATATTTCCATAAGTGCTCAGTGGTCATTATTTGTTGTAGTTCCATTAAAAATCCTGCTGATAACCACTAGGGAAAGGAAATGACACCGTATGAGTTAGTAGTGCAATCACACCTTGCAGAGACAGAATAACAAACAGCAGAGGGCTCAGATGAATAATTAAGGATTGACCTGAAAGAAACTGAGTTTTTTGGGAGAATGAAGGTTTAATGTCGCACAGGAGATGGAAAACAATATTAGAAAAGATTTTTCTGCAATAGCTCACAAATGAAATATGTTAACATGCCGGTGTAAAGGAAAATTGCAATGAACAGAATGAGTCATAAACACTGATGTCTGAGCACAAACAAAATTTAAATGCCAAATCAATATTTATTAACAAAACATATTGGTAGAAGCAATTTCTACCCTTCATGTTACATTAAATGTGGAAGGACTGTTGCAGTAATAGGCGTTTCTGGAAAGCTGAATTTCAGCATGCACATTTGCAGTGAGTTCAGTTGCCAAACTTGGAGGGGCACAGTGAAGACTTGTGCAGGCTGTGCCTGTGTGCTAACCACAAAAAAGTCAGTGTGCATACAGCAATACGATCAAATCCGACTAAGAAAAAAAAGCATCCAGAAAATAAATAGACATAATAATAATAGACAAAGCGTGAACACTGCTTTGATATTTCAACCCCCTCTAGTCAGGACCTGGAATTGCATCTCATTTTGAAGACTTTACGCAAGGTCCATTCAGCCTATGAGAGTTCAGAAGGAAGAGATCTGAGGCTGAAACATCCATGCTCCTGAATACAGATCTCCTAGCAGCTCTTGGTGCCCCAGAAGATTCTTTGGTTGCAGCCACTGGGTGCTGTATAGTGAGTTTAATGTGCTGGCTATCTTCATTGTTTCCTACTGTAGGATACATTTTAGAAGAAACTGCTAAAGCCTGCACTAGATGGAAGTCCATCTGGAATTTATAGATGTAAAAAGCCTTCAGAGAAATAAATGCAAGCAGAAGCTACTGAAGCAATTATTTTAGGAAAGGCAAAAGCAGATTCTGAGAGAGAAATTTACTTATTACGTTTTCCTCCTGTAAATAATTCAGCAAGTGGGAGATTTCGTGTCAGCAATTTCATTATAAGGATGAAATTATTTCACAAAACCCTTTCCTTTCACATTTGACACAGGTTCAGCTCCTCAGAGAGACTCTTGAATTCTTAAATCGCAATACTCTTGCACATTTCCCCAGCACATGGAAGAACAGATCCTTGACTACCTGGCTTACTGAGTTACTGGGGAGAATGCAGAGAGCTGCCCTATAACTAACGGTACATAATGAGCTTTCAGTGGGATTTAAAAGCTGTTAATAACCCCAGCATGTCTCCATAAGATAAAACAATACCTTGCTTCTTCCAGCTTTCCCTCACTTGGTATCTGTCCGTCTTGCTCATGCTCTGTGGTTGCTGTTAGTGCATTTATTGTACTAGAATTTAAGATTTCCCAGATGGAAGATATATATTTCTAGGAAAAAAAGCCTGCCAGCACTGTACAGGCAAGATAAATACAGCTCTTTAACAAATACAAGAAAGGTAAGCATTTTGACTGAATGTTTTAATCTTTGCAAAAAATATTGAAAACTATCTTCCTGAAGCAAGGAGGAAATATTAAGCCAGCAGGGCAGCTAATGCATTTCCTGAGACTAATATAAAAAAAACTAAATTAGAAAAAAATAAAATATAAATGATATTAAAGGCAAGATATGAAAATGAAGGCATAACAAAACACCTGCAGTAGCTAACAACAGGGAAATAAGAGCAAATGCTAGTCTGTAGCACAGCTCATTGACATTAGCATGTTATCCTGTTAAACTTCTCCAGTGTTGCCTTTTAAAATACATGCATTCTCCCTTAAAATTCTCTTTCTGGATTCTGACAGCTATAATTGCTGTAATTACTGCAGGATCTGTCTTTTCCTCTCCAACCTCCTGTACCATAGTGGCAAGTGCTTCATTCTCTTCCCAGTCCAGCTGCACACAGAGGTGGCCTCCAGAAACTGAGATCTTTGCTACTCTCCTGAGTGATGGGGGGAATATGCTGCAAAAAGCTATACACAGTCAAGAAAAGGGATCTGGAACACTTGAGAGTATTCTCCCTTTCCAGTCACAGTGCATTAGCTATCCTGCATCCCATTTAGCAGTGCTGAGGATTATGAGATGCTAACACCAGTATTAAATAAGCCATAAAGGCAAGGAACATAGGGCCGTTCCCAGCTCTCAATTCCAGCCACTTTTCCTCTAAAACAACCTCTTGCCAGATGCTGCCCAAATTCAGGACGGTCCATTGTGTTCTTGTCTCTGCCTGAGGGATCACAGAGCCCTGAGTCCCCAGCCCAGATTTCCCCTCACAGCTGCAACCAAGTTTAAGTTTCCAAACCACTGAGTTTACATTCTTTGAGAGATGTATGTATTCACATGCTTAAACTGTTCAATTTTCGTTACAGTTGTTTAATCTGTGCTAGTAAAACAGTCTCCTGTAACCAGGGGGAAAATCCAGATCAGGTTTTCTGAGGTTATTATTTTTTCCATTATATATTTCACTTTTCAAAGTGAATTCACTGTGAAGCGTATAGATTTACTAAGGGAAGACATTATAGTATTAAAATATGTGAACATCTAATGGAAAAAGTAATATTTGTCAACAATATGTCTGCCTCCCTAGATATCTTAGAAATGTAATATTTTCTTAAACCAGTGACATGCCAGTGTTAATGATGCTTGACTCTGATTTGGTACTTTAATCATGTTCAGACATTATTCTTTTCCTATTGTCTCATTCTGTTGCTGGTAACTTACGCCTTAAATGATGCATCCATATGAGTGTAGAAAAAAATCCTGTTGATAACTCATGTATGTCAGATTTTTCTCAGAACTCACTACTTCTGACAAATACCTTTATTCCAACTAATTTTGACTTTTTAAGCCCTTTTCACTCTCTCACACCCCAGCAGATGTACACATGAGCATATACATATTTTTTTTTCTCCCATGAAGTAAAGAAAAGGGAATGGAAAAGGCAAAATATTGAGTTTATTTCTCATGAGGAATATAACCCTTTTTAAATTCAGTTCAAAACCTCTATCAAGCAATACTAGGTGCTTTCATTTATCATGACAAATAGCAGTTTTACTCTTTCACTGGCATTGCACACACCACAGTACCTTTCAGAAGACTGATTCCATGGTCAGTAAAAGCTATCTATGGCCATGTTTCTCTGCATGAGTTCACAATTTCACAACAACGCTACTTGCTGTCAGCATGTTGGTAAATAAAGGGGAACATCATGACAGTGGTGCACAGTTTTGGTTTCTTGTAGGCACTTTGTCCTTCATAAATTGCAAAAGTATGGGCTTCTGTGAAAGAGGAGAAATTAAGGCCTTTTTTTTCTCTTAAAATATTACATTCATTGCTTTCTATTTAATGTAAATGAAATGAAATTGTGCAGTTATTGTATTGACAGATGAAATTGCTACTTTAATATCTTCTACCAATTTCTGCAGTCTTCAGAATGTTTTTGATATCCTGTTATATGAAATATGTATCAGTGATTTCAGAAAGAGTAAATCCAAAATATAGGAGCTAAACTTACTAATTAGATTTTCTGTAAATAATTTAGCAAGCCTTTTTTCAGATGAAAGATTTCAAAAAATACTTCAAAAATTAAACAATTTTGCTTCTTTGTGCATCTCACACATGTTCATACCCTCAAAGATGTCTCTAGGTTTACAAATACAATAACATTCTTATTCTAATAAATCATTTGTAGCCATCCTAAGTACACTGGCTTTGACCTATTGATTATTTTAATTCTGTCATTTAGAATCCATTAGTATTCATCCTCTAGAGCTGAAACTAATCAGGGTCTGTCTTGCCTCTGGGAATTTTTTGCTATGGGATAAATAGTAGTTACACAGAAAATAATTCAAGAGGAATAAAATATTTTACTACATTACCTTGTTTCAGAAGTTAGATTTATTGACTTTCTTAATCTAAAATCATTTTTGCTTTATAATTAAGCAGTTGTTGTGTTCAATATTGTTCTTTGTTAATTTTCACAAACAAGGCTTCAGTCTGTTGAATCTACACAAGAATGTAAGACAGAATGTTCCTGTTTTGTGGGTGGTATTTGACGTCATTATAGACTCTTATTAATGGCTCAGTTGTACTTATCTGAATAATTGAATTGTGCTAATGGATTTTCACAAGCAATACTATCTTGTTTTAATTGTTACTGCAAATGAAGGATAGCAAGATGCCAGCCATGAAAATGTAGCCTTTGTGGAACACAAGGAAATTTTTTTAGCATAAATCAATCCAATCAGTATGAATACAGAATAAGGAAGAGTTTTTCTGGAAGATTTTCAAAACATCATCAATAAAGCGATGCTACAATTGATTACTTCTTATTGTGCATTCTAGGATAAATGGCCTATGATTTTATTTAAAAGTTAATGCTGAAAAATCTTCAAATGCTAATGGCAAAGAGCAATCTATAAACACTACAAAAAGAAGTGAAGAGGGAGGCATTTTATGTTAAAAAAATAAACTGGACATGTGTATATACCACAAAAATACACATTTCATAGCTATGCTCATTTCATAGGTATTCAGAAGACAAAAGACACATACTAGATGGGCAGATAGAACAATGAAAGCTTAAAGTTATAATTCAGATAATCGGCAAGTTAAGATTCGTACAGTAACATAAACCTTGTTGCTTGAATGAAGTTAATTATATACTGTATCAGTTACCATTTAAACTCTTAAATTTATTTTATAATAAATGCTTGAGGGCTAAAGTATGTCATTAAAGCAATAAAATGCACTGGGGCAACTTGTGTAGAGTAAACAGAGTGGTAATAAATACACAATTTTTAACAGCAGATTAGTCAACTGCACATAATGCTTCTCTTGGCATGAAAATGATCATATTACTCTTTATAATATAGAGAAAAGATTTTAAAAACCCTGAAATTTCATTTTATGCCCAGAACTCAAGTGCATTTCAAATTTTTTCTTTAAAATCTACTTTTACAAGGTAGATGTAGAATTTGCCTGCACAATGCCAAGCATGATGACAGGATATGAGCCACCTGTAACAGCGAAGTGATTCTAAGTCTTTTAGTTGAAAGGGTTCAGAAGATCTGAGTACTCTATCATAGCTGGGATATTCTGAATGAAAACCTAGCAGCTCTATAACATGCCTGGCTCAAAAATACAGGGACAAACTCATAGCTGCAATGTAAGACCTCTCCCTTGTAGACTTTGATGGCGTTGTACCATTTTCAATCACTAGAAAATCCAACTCCATGATTAAAAAATAAATGATTGATATCATATCAGCAAACAGCTGTCCAATTCATCAGTACTTAGATCTTTCCATTTCTTGTCCTGAAGAGTAACATGAATAAATTGATAAGTTTTCTCCCTTCATTCAGATCCATGCTGTACCTTGGAATTATTACATGTTCTGATCAAATGTCTTTCAGTGATATGAGCCATTGTCTCGAGGCTTACTGTGCTGAAACACTGAGCATAGCACAATATTTTATATATTATAAATATATATATTTATTATTTATATGTATATAAACAAATTTAAAAATGTGATTTAACAATGGAGTGCTTGTTCACATTGCAGCTCTAACCCTGATTATTACATTACAAGAAATATTTACAACCACCAGTCAATATTCAGCTGAGTGAGAAGAAATTTCTAATGCTACCGTGTTTAAACAAAAAATGTTGATAGCTGTTTATTAACATTCACAGAATAGTTCTAATTTCTTTCTTTATAGCTTAAAATAAATCCTGTACACACTCTACAGAAATATTTTATTCTAGTTGCAGAATATTGACATTGTGGGGAAAAAAAATCTGGAAGATCACTTTTTCAGCAATATTTCTAATTTCACAGAATCATATAGAATAGTTGAGATTTGAAAGGACCTCTGGACATTATCTTGTCCAAACCAACTTCCCAAGCAGGGACCTCCAGAGCAGGTTACCCAGGCCCATATCCAGGTGGCTTTTGAAGATCTCCAAAGAGGGTGACTCCTTGGACCCTCTGGGCAACCTGTGCCAGTGCTCCATTACTCTCGCAGTAAATAAAATTTTCCTCATGTTTAGACAAAACATCGTGTGTTCCAGTTTGTGTCCATTACCTCTTGTTCTGGCACTGGGCACCATTAAAAAGAGCCTGGCTCCATCCTCTTTGCACCCTCCCCTTAGGTATTTATATGTATTAATTATACCCCATCTGAGCCTTCTTTGCAAACTCAGCAGTCCCAACAATCTTAGCCTATCATCTCAGGAGAGGTGCTCCAGTCTCTTCATCATCTTTGCGACTGTGGCTCTTTATTGGAGTCTCTCCAGTCTGTTCATGTCTCTCCTGTACTGCAGGGGCCAGAATTGGACACATCACTCCAGGTGTGGCCTCACCAATGTTGAGTAGTGTAGAAAGACCACCTCTCTTGAATTGCTGGTGATACTTGGCCTAATACAGCCCCAGATACCATCAGCCTTCTTAGTGGCAAAGGCACTCTTGATTCATGTCCAGCTTGGTGTACATCAGCAACCCAAGGTTCTTTTTCTGATAGGCTGCCTTACAGTTGGGTGGCCCCCAGCATATCCTGGTGCCTAGCTTTGTTCCTCTCCAGGTGCAGGACTTTGCACTCTCCCTTCATTAGCTTCTTGAGATTCCTGTCAGCCCACCTCTCCAGCTGCTCAGGGTCCCTCTGGATGGTTGCACAGCCCTCGGGTGAGTTAGCCACTCGCCCCAGTTTTGTGTCATCTGTGAATTTACTAAGGGTGCACTCTACCCCATTGTCCAATATCATCAATGGAGATGCTAAATAGGACAAGTCCCAGTACTGGAATTCCACTTACTACTGGCCCCTGAGTAGACTTCATGTCACTAGCCTTTAAGTTTTTGATTCACCTCGTGGTCTGTTCCATCACCTTCCTAGGGATCAAGATTAAGCTGTAATTCCAGCATGTAATTCCTTGGTCCTCCTGTCCTGTGTAACTGTTTTTCCTGTTTCATTTAACTCATGTACTCGCTGAAGCCCTTCTTGTTGCCCTTGACATCCCTGACCAGATTAATTTCCTTTTGGGCTTTAGCTTTCCAGACTTGATCCCTGGATGCTCAGATCCTTTCTCTATATTCTTCCCAGGTCCTTGCTTCCACCCTCTGTAGGTTTCCTTTTTGTGTCTGAGTTTGGCCAAGAGCTCCTTGTTTATCCATGTAGGCTTCCTGGTGTTTGTGTCTGGCTTCCTCTTTGTTGGGATGCACTACTTTTAAACTTGCAGGAAATGATCCTTGAATATTAAGCAGCTTTCTTGACCTCCTCTTCTCCACTCACTCCTTATCTTCCAGGGCCTTATTCCACAGGACTCTGCCTTGAAAAAGTCAAACTCTGCTCTCCTTAAGTCCAGATTTGCAGGTTGCCCAAGGAAATTGTGGTCTGAGATGAAAGATTTAGATGACTGAGTTGATTTACTTTTGTATGATAAAACTGAGACAATACATAAAAAGAACTGCAAACACTTTTTCATATGCAGTGGTAAAAGAAGTAGTGGACTTGAATAATAGCAAGGGAAACATTATAATATAGGAAGAAAGTTTCTTCTCATAAGTGTTATTCAGTACACAGGCAGATTGTCCAGAAAGGTTACTGAAGTGGTATTTTTCAGGAGCTTAGATAAAATGTCTGTTTAAGGTGTGGTAGCTTCAGGCTGGATGTTAGAAAATACTACTTTTCCGAAAAAGTGGTCAGACTCTGGAATGGGCTGCCCAGGGAAGTGGTGGAGTCACCAACCCTGGAGGTGTTCAAGGAATGTTTAGACGTTGTGTTGAGGGACGTGGTCTAGTGAGAACTATTGGTGATAGGTGGATAGTTGGACTGGATGGTCTTGTAGGTCTTTTCAAACCTTGGTGATTCTATGATTCTGCTTCTGGCCAAGAGATAAACTCACTGGCACCTTGACAACATTCCAAACCTATTTTCTGATGTTCTCTGAAGTCATTGAGGCATCATATAGGAGTAGCAATTTACATACATGGACTGTCCAGTATTAGCTAAACATAAATTATGACAAATAACTGTTCTCTCACAGCATCCCTCTGCAACCACTCACTTATGTGATTTTCTGTTATTTAACAACAAAAAATGCATTATATAGATGCCTCTCAAGGTAGTTGTTAGATCCCAGAAACATATTTAAAATTGTCAAAAGAGTTTCCTTCACTTGGTCAATGACTACAGAAAATTACTAAAGATATTATTCTTCTCTCAGTGTTTTTTTTTATGTCTATGAGTGTGCATGTACATATAAAGTTACAGGGACAGCAGAAATTGTGCACATACTGTGGATTTTTGTAACAATAATTTCCTCAATTTTTGATGTATGCAATAATTATTTGTGGAGTGCACTCAAAAGTCCAAGTTCATTTTTCAGTCAGATAGGAGCCTGGTTGAAGTCAGTGGGAGTTCTAATCTTTTGAAGGATGAATAAAAATGTTGAATGAGATCCCCAGATAATGAAATTGCCCACTGCGGGGATATCTTATAAAAACCTTATTATGGTCTCCTCCGAGGCTTTATGAAGCAATAGGCAGGGGCTCCACACAAATAGTTGAAATGGTCCCATGTACAATCCCTCTTCTGGACAAGTGTTACTAACTGTGGGAAAACACAGGAAATTGCTCTGGCTTGAGATCAGATTCTGGTCTTAAAAGCTTTGCTATGGATGTCTGTTGGGAAAGGGACTAGCAGCACTCTGCATGACCTTGCTCTTCTTGTGACCAAGCTCTCCATCCTCATACCACAGGTATCCTGAGTCTGTAAAAGGTTTTTATAAGAGGGTTAGGCTTCCATCATCATCTTTCAAAGCTGTCAGTAAAGTATATTCCAGGAAAACATACAGATTTGGTTTCTCTATGACTGACTTTAGGTATCTCTCTTCACGTCAAGGAAGGCAAAATTCATATCTGCACAAGAGATACAAAGACCTCCTGCATGTATGAAAGAACTACAAGAGACCACTTCATCACACACAGGTGGAGGTCACACATTTTCCCACTGCTGGTGCTTTTCCTTATCAAAGGCACTAGACACCTAACATCCTAATGCACCTAAAATAAGTATCTGAGTTAGGCTTTCAAAATCCACGGAAATCTTACCAAAGTTTTCAATACTAGCTTGCAGTAGAGGTTAAAATAAACTTGCTGGTGATTTGTCAGGATGTATATGGCCCATTTTATGCATAAAAGCATTATGCTAATGTCCTGCAGTCTTAAGGATTGCTTCCTGTACTAAGTGAGGTACTGCACACATTTCTCTAATGTCCAATCCTGCTTAGAATTATGATGCCTGCTCATTGTCCTTTATTAAATGATTCCATTAACTTTTCTGTTACATTTTTCCCCAGCTTACAGCTCTATAAAATTGAGTTACAAGCTATGCACATTTACGCCATTTACATTCATAGCAATCCTGCTTCAAATAAATGCGTTCTCTCTCTATGTATTTGATATCTTTATATGCAAACCTCTGCTTGTTTTTTCAAGAAGCGCGGACTTTTTCGTTTCTCCAGATCCACTTAGAATAAGACACTGCACCCTCCTGTGATGATCTGGGGCAATGTGCAGGGTTGGAAGTAGATCTGACCACTACTCAGCACTGACAGTGATTTTTTGTGTCATTGGCCTTGCTGGATCAAGACTCCAAAGTTGCTTCCATTTTCTACCTGCAAGCTAGGTCTACAAAAATACTGAATTATAATTATTTGAGGATCTATTTGAAAGATCTTGTATGCTTATCCTCAGCATATTCAAACAGATCTAAATTCCTGAATATTCAGTAGTGCTTTGTCAGGTGCCTAGAATATATACAAGGATTTAAGACAGCCCTTGTTCTTAGTGTTTTTTACTGAATGGTTTAGGCAGCTGCTATCCCAGCCTATTGTTCTGTGTAAATCACATTTTGTAGAATAGAATAGAATAGAATAGAATAGAATAGAATAGAATAGAATAGAATAGAATAGAATAGAATAGAATAGAACCGAACAGTTGGAAGGGGCCTTCAGAGGTCATCTAGTCCAACTGCCTGATCTCTTAAGGGGGAGCCAGAAATTAAAGCATATTACTGAGGGCATTGTCCAAATGCCTCTTGAACACAAGCAGCCATGGAGTATTAACTACCTCTCTAGCAAGTTTGTTCCAGTGTTTTACCACTCTCATGGTAAATAAATTTTTCCTAATGTCCAGCCCAAGCCTTTCTTAGAGCAACTTTGTGACACTCTTATGTGTCTTGTCATTGGTGGCCAGGGAGCTGAGTATAGCACCTCCCTAATCTGTGCTTTCCTTCCACAGGGAGCTGTAGAGAGCAATGAGGTCACCTCTTAATGACCTCACTGGGGTTAAAGGAGGAATAAATCTGGGAATGATAATAAAAAGTGTTAGGGTAGGGTAGAATTGGAGTTAGGATAGTATGGTTAGGTTGCTATTGGACTTGATGATCTTTAAGGTCTTTTCCAACCTGAGCAATTCTATGATTCTATGATTCTATGAAAAATCTTAAAATACATTCTTGTGGTCAACTTTCTCAGGATTCAGGTGTTTATTCTTGTTGGTCAATAATTAGAATAACCAGAACCACTCCTTATTTTATTCCTCATCTAAGTCTAACTTCCACACCAGCAGTTTTAGCTGGATTTATTAGATATCTGAATTTATCATACCCAAGCTCAACATAGCCTCTGGGACTTACAGCCATTAGCTCTGTACTACTTCACCTGTATTCTTTATTTTTGTGTGTGTGCATATCTTTCCAAAAAACGGCTCTTTTCATAAGTAAATATAATATTTTCTACACATTGTTTACATTTTGATGCTCAAATTTGAGACTTATCCATACTGAGTAGGGCCTTATTATGAAAATACATTTGCCGTGTCTCAGAGACCAACAGTCATTAATCTCTTTTGTGTACAGAAGTAGAACCATCTTAAAATCCTTGGATTACACATGTAGTAGAATGAAAATGCCATTGTTGTTGAATACATTTTCATATGTGTTCAAACAAAGAAATGCTTTCTTTTTTGGTTTAATTTTGCAGCAATTTCATCTTTATGTTCATAATTAATAAATTCTAAAAACTACAACACCGGACTATGTAAGAATACTTTTGAATGATCGGACTGACATTGTACTGGCACTGGCTGACTTGAGGCAAAATACAAGGCAGACAAAAAGAAAGAAAGAAATCAAAAGAAAGCCTGAAGTCAAGATTAGTTCTCCCGATAAAACTTCCATTGATTTTAATAGTGAAGAGACTTCTTCTAAGTTTGAAGTTGATTAAAGGGAATCTTGAAAGGATGGACAAAGAGAACATTGGGAAATGACTTATACATTTATTAAGTATTGAAGTGTTCTTAAAACTAGTGTTTTTCTCTGTGGTATGCTTTCCTATCTGCTCAGGATGTGAATTTGCTGTTCATTCTGTGAAGACAATTCTTGCTAATACTTGTTTGCAACAATATGAGGTGTCCTACTCTCCAGAATTTTAAATATCTAATTTTGATACCACTTTTGAAAGAAGGCTTAAATATTAAAGCTATGGAATTAGTGTGGCTTTGAATATGAAAGTCCTTCTTGCTTCTGACAAAACCACTTAAGATGAAAGCAAATTAATGGAAGTGAAAATCTGGTGGCATACTTATGCTGCACTGCAAATTTAGATCTTGCAAATGGGATTGCAAAGGCCCAGTGATCAGCCCCTGTGCAGTGATTTTCAAAACTACAGAGCCATGTCCAGGAAAAGCTTTTTGTCTAAAATGTTTGAAACAGTCTAGGAGACAGAGTCATGCATCTGCAGAGTTTTGAAAGTATTTTTGAAAGTACAAGTCTTATTTATTTTAAGTTAGGATTAAAAGTTACCTTTAACAATACAGGCAATAAACACAAAATTCTATTTCCTGAAAGTGAATGTACAATGTATTTCTGCATGATTTTGCCATTACATTTCTTTAGAAGAAATATCTTTAGACATCTAACAGAAAAGCACAAGAAAAATTGTCATATTTATTCCAATGATTAAGAGATCTGGAAGAATAATTGAATATGAAAGAAAAAAAAAAAAAGAGCACTGGTACATATATAATGGATCCCTGTGGCCTCATAAATTTAATTTTCCTTTTTCAGGTTAAGCGATGAGTGATCTGGTCAGCTGTATCTTTCTTTTGTCTTTAGATCTTTTATTTTCTTGGTATCATCTATCTTCCTGTTTCTTTACCTGGGATTGGACACATTCAGTACTGTGGAACTGTTACCGGGTAGCTGAGAAACAGATGCCGTAATGGATCACTGCCTAGCTGTAGATACTACAACAAAGGCAGGATCTTTTATCAGATCGATATCATCTTGAAATAGCTCAGAACATCAATCACCAAACAGCATTTAAAGAAGAAAAATTCAGTCTTGCAAAGCAGAGGATAAACAGAATTGAAAACAGACTTCTGGGTCCTTCTCTTAAATTAAATCAAGAAAAGGAGGAAAAGAGAAAATTATGTAATGCTGGACTCAAGAACACATGTTTTAACTATAAATCTATTAGTTATGACTTGTCACTTGCAAATATCTGAAACAACTATAGATGCAAGGTTTTTATCTCAGCTCCTTTCCCTTGAAATGGACTTCATAAAATATGTTTATGCAATTCCACGGTGAGCAGACCCATTTTGTGTTTGCCTTAAAGTACGATTGTTTGTGCTTAAGTGCTCATGGTTGAGCAGTTTCACTTTTTCCAGACTTGTTTCTTTCCCTAGGATTCAGTTCCATTCTGAAGTTCAGATTTCTGGCTTGTAAGAGTAAATAATATTCCCCTTGGTCAATGTATCCTAAACTTTTTATAAGCCTCTTTTATCTATACAAATATGACTATCAATGCACTTTTCCTCCTTAGAGGCGAGTAACTAATCCTAGTAAACAGTTTTTTAATGCTGTAATATCCTTCATCCCAGTTACCCAGCTGCTACGTATTTCCTTTTCTTTACTTTTTTGTTTGTTTGTTTGTTTCTTAAATAAGGTTATATTTTGTTATAACCCATGCCCAGTAACCACATTTTTCAGACCAGAGTTGGTTTACACTAAGGATCCCTAAACTCTTTTGGATTCAGCAACAGCTCCCTTCCTGCCATTGCCTTGTCTATGGGAAAGATTTTCCCAGGCACAACCACTTCCATGATTCTGTTATGCTTAGATAAAGATTTCTTCCTGCTTGTATCCAGATCCCTCAAACATCACAGACATAACCAATATCTGCTGCAACTGCTCTTATTTGAAAACGTTTTATGTTCAATGAGACACCTCATTATAGGCCTAGCATTAAGGTGATTTGGATAAAAGTGGGAGAAGGGACTGCGGGAAAGAAGGGGAAATGGGAAAGGAAAGCAAGTAAGCATCTTTTTCTCAACTAGTTTTGTTAAATCACTTTTGGCTGTTCCTCTAACCAAAGCACAAACATCAGCTTCTCTGGGTTTTATTCACTAGTAAATTATCTGGACTGCTTCTGTAACAGAGACATTCAGCCAGTCACTATGGGAAATATTTTAATGGGTAAACAGGTCACAGTCTCTACCTTCTTCATAATCACAGAATCACAGAATCATAGAATGACTTCAGTTGGAGAGGACCCTGAAGATCATCCAGGTCCAACCTACCTGCCATGAGCAAGGTTGCTAACCACTGCATAAGGCTGCCCAAGATCCTATCCAGATTAGCCTTGAACACTTCCAGAGATGGGGCATCCACAGCTTCTCAGAGCAACCTGTTTCAGCACCTCACCACTCTCTGAGTAAAAGATTGCTTCCTAACATGTAACATAAATCTATTCTCTTTTAGTTTACAGCCATTTTCCCTTGTCCTATCACTATCAGACTGTGTAAAAAGTTGGTCCTCCTCCTATTTCTAAGCTCCCTTCAATTATTGGAAGGCCACAATGGGGTCCCCCTGGAGTCCTCTCTTTTCCAGACTGAACAAGCCTGGCTCCCGTAATCTTTCTTCGTAGGAGAGATGCTCCAACCTTTTGATCATCTTCATGGCCCTCCTCTGGACCTGCTCCAACAGCATGTGCACACTGCTGGCTTGTATCCAACTTTTCATCCATCAGAATTCCCACATTCTTCTCTGTAGGGCTGTTCTCATTTAGTTCTTCTCCAGTCTGCAGGCATGGGATTGGGATGTATTTCTCAGTCTATAGATGGGATGTATCTGGGATTGCCTGGACCCAAGTTCAACATCTTGCACTTGGCTTTGTTAAACATCATTAGGTTCTCATGTACCTGCTTTCTGAGTATGTCCAGGTCCCTCTGGATAGCGTCCCTCCCTTCTATTGTGTCAGCTGCACTCAGCTTGGTGTCATCAGCAAACTTGATGAAGGTGCACTCAATCCCACGGTCCCTGTCACTGATAAAGATGCTGAACAGCACCAGTCTCTAGGCGGACCCCCAGAGGACACAACTCATGACCGACCTCCATCTAGACATAGAGCCGTTTACAACAACCCTCTGGCTACAAGCCTCCAACCAATTCTTTATCCACCTAATCCAGTCTTCAAATGTATATCTTTCTAATTTAGAGATAAGGAAGTGGTATGGGATAATGTCAAAGGCCTTGCACAAGTCCAGATAGACAACATCAGTTGCCCTTCCTTTGTCTACTGATAATACAGTCGCAGTGTTTTGAAAAAGTGAAATATTTTTGGATGCTTTTTTTACCAGCAGTAGCCAACTGAAAGTGAAAAATGGTATAAAGCAAAAAGTTATTGTTCACACCTGCCCTCCTAATTTTTGTCCTCCTAATATTTTGCTTTAAATGTTGCATTTTAATTCAAACAGGCTTGAGTTAAAATACATCATATATCAGCAGCATCATTAGTGCTCTGCAGATATTGCCCAGAAAAAAAGAAAAAAGCTAACAAAATCGAAAGTCTATTACCAATATGTCAACAACGCAACATCTGGAAAGAATGACTGCTTTGTAAGTTATGTGTTGGCTACGATAAGCAAACAAGCAGAAAGCTGTTCCTCCATTTGTTTTTGATAATGATTCAGAAGAAAACCAAATAGACATAAAATCCTCCTGAAAGCGGTATAGCTTGAGTTGTATTTCATTCGGGGAATCATCACTCCAACTCACCTTAGAACACTGAGTACTAGTTTTTGCAAGTAATTTCACAACAAATTCCTTTCTCATCTTCTGTCTATTGCTATTGTTTTGCCTCATAACTGCAGAATGGTATTGACTCTCCATTCAGCCAAAGAGAAAGCAAGAGTGCAGAGGTTAGCTACCTGGGAGAACAGAGAACAGGTTGTGTTGGCTCTAGAGATCAGCTCTCTGTGAAGTTGCTTTAACTTCACAGTTAGCGAACTAACTTCACAGCTAGTTTATTGAGTCCTTTTCTCTTCCCAGTCCATTGCAAATAAAAAGTTTTGACACTCTACCAAGCAGAGGCAAGAGCTAATCATGCAACTGAGAGCTGACTGTGATATTTCATTCCAGGCTTTATCTGGTGTAAAGCCCTTCAGTATCCCATGGATGGGTGCTGAGTAGAAGGACTTCATCACCTGAAATCTGAGAAATGGCCAAGTTTCTTCTGTTTACCTACAGTGGAGCAATCTAGAACACACAGCAATTATTTGTCCTTAGCTAGCCAACATTGAATCTATGCATGTTGGTAAAAAAATGTCTCCTAAGGTAAGAATTAAGACTGGAAAAGAGGCTGAGGGCAGACCTCTTTGCTCTCTACAGCTGTCTGAAATAATGTTGCAGCAAGATTAGTATTGGTCTCCTTTCTCAGGCAACAAGTGATAGGACTGAAGGAAATGGGCTCAAGTTGTACCAAGAGAGGTTTTGATTGGGTACTGGAAATAATTTTGTCATGGAGAGAATGATTAGTCACTGGAATTGTTGCCCAGGGAAGTTCTGGAGTTGCCATCTCTGGAGGTATTTGAAATATGTGCAGACTAGGCACTAAGGGACATGGTTAAATTGTAGACTTGGTAATGTTAATTTGATGGTTGGATTTGATGATCTGAAGTATCTTTTCCTAGTTAGATGATTTTACGATCCTATTATTCCATGAAAAAATTAAATAGCTCAAACAGCAATTTATTTCATAGCAAAACAATTGAAAAAATGACTTTTTGAGTAAACTTTCGGTTAACCTAAAATTCTTATGAAAACTAATTCAGTTTTTGGAGGAGAATTTCACATAATAATACAAATCACTACCAAACAGACAGAAAACAGCTTGATGTAAGCACTGATGCAAGAATGACTCTAATCTTAGTTACTTTTGCACTGATAGTTATGTTCCCCCCATTTTCTGAGCATTTCTTCCCATGATATTGAAGTCCGTCCTCCTTTTTCCAATCAAATTCACATTGGTAAGAGCTTTTCAGAAATCAGGATACTTGCAAAAATCTTGTTATGAGACAGTACAGCTTATATGAAAATCACCCAAGAACAAACTGAAGCATTATTTCCAAAATAGCAGATAATGTCCCTGGACTTCCATATTGTAAAATGGAAAAAAAGAATCATTATGCTTCTCTTAAAAAAACACCCCTAGAGCAGAGTATTGTCTTTGATTATGCATATCTTTGCAACTCCCATACAGAGATATACATTTTTAAATAAATTATAGAAGAATCCTGAATACAGTGAAAAAAAATTAAATAGAAACTAAACAAAATTGATTCAGCCGTAGTTGGGGTGTGATACATGTTGATTATTTTGAGTTGCCAGATTTCTATTTTGAATATTTTGGAGCACATAATTCAATTTCAGGATCCCACTGGGAACTATGTTTTAGCTTGGGCTCAGAGGGCAAAGTTGGCATAAAGTTTGTCCTTGACTTCAACTCCCATTGTGTTTTAAGGAAAGGTAGGATTAACCAAATAAATCTTGTCAGATATTCTCTGAAGCTTAAATAGTAGTTTGTTGCTGTCTTTGCAATTCTCCTGTATCCGTTCCAACAAGACATAATTTTTATACAGTGAAGAAAGAGTTGTGTGATTCTATTTTAGGACATGCTGATTAAAGACAATTTTCCTGAATTGACTCCATGGTCCATGGAAGACAGACAAAGGAAAGAAAAAAAATAATTTCAGTAGAGTCAAATACAGACAATACACTATTTTGTCTAATACCTTTGTTGTACAGACCTGTGTTTGAATAGTGTATTGGAGATTATCCCAGTAGTGAGGTTTACCCTGTAGGAGTGCACAGTGAGTGTCAGTCTCATAGACTTTATACGGATACCTCATCTTTACTAAGCCTGTTACATGAGGTAAAGTAAGTATCATAGAATCATAGAATCATAAAATCATAGAATGGTTTAGGTTGGAAGGGATCTTGGACATCATCTAGTTCCAGCATTCCTGCTGTGGGCAGTGTTGCCATGCTCTTTATTAGGCTGCCCAGGGTTCCCATCCTACCTAGCCTCTTTGTACACCTCCAGGAATGAGACATCCACAGCTTCTCTGGGCAGTCTGCTTCAGTGCCTCACTACCCTCTTTTAGTTTAAAAAACATTCCCCCTTGACTTATCGCTATCAGACCACGTAAAAAGTTGGCCTCTACCTTGTTTATAAGTTCCATTTAGATACTGAAAAGCTGCAATGGACATCACCTTGGAGCCTTCTCTTCTTAAGACTGTACAAGCCAAGCTTCCTCAGCAGGTCTTCATAGGAGAGGTGCTCCAGCCCTCTGATAACCCTTGTGGCCCTCCTTGGGACCCACTCCAACAGCTCCACATCTTTCTTGTGCTGGAGGTTCCAAGCCTGGATGGAGTACTACAGATGAGGCCTCAAGAGGACAGAGTAGAGAGGGATAATCACTTACCTCGTGTTGCTGGCCACCCCTCTTTTGATGCAGCCCAGGATACTGTTGGCCTTCCAGGCTGCAAGAGCACGCTGCTGACTCATATCCAGCTTTTTGTCCACCAGAACCACAAGACTTTCTCTGCAGGGCTACTTTCAATGAGTTCTGCTCCCAGTCTGTAGACATATCTGGGATCGCCTCAACCCAAATTCAACACTTTGCACCTGGTCTCATTGAATGTCATTGGGTGTGCCCACTTTCTAAGTATGTCTAGATCCCTCTGGATGGCATCCCTTCCTTCTACTGTACCAGTTGCACCATTTGGTGTCATCTGAACTTGCTGAGGGTGTACTAGATCCTATTCTCTCTGTCACTGATAAAGATGTTGAAGAGCATTGGTCCCAAGACAGACACCAGGCGGACACCACTTGTGACTGGCCTCCACCTGAGTATAGAGATGTTGACCACAACTCTCTAGCTGCAACCATACAACCAATTCTTTATCTATCGAATAGTCTAACCTTCAAATCCATTTCTCTATTTGAGGTACTCTGGGTACTCTAAGGATCTTGAAGTAAATCTTGTCTCAATAATTGCAAACCATAAAATCCAGAGGGTTAAATGAATTGGAACTGATACCAAGCTTTTTCACTACGTATGAACGTACTCATTTAAAACATGTTTAAGGTGATAATTTTCATTGGGCATAATTCCACTCAAAAATAAAGTCTGCATCTGGCAGGATCTTAATATAAATCATTTACTGTTGGTAAGTTGCTCCACTGAGCAACTTCTAAAGACAGCTTCATTTAAGAATTAGAATGTCTTGAGATTTGAAAAGTAGTTCACATATTGATGTCTATACTTCAGAGTCCATACTGATTCCATTTTTAAAGTAACAGTAGTGAACACAAGCTAAAAAAAAGTCATGATGGTCTTTAAAGGAACATTTGAAGTCCTACCATCATGATAGTTTGTTTATTAAAATGTGGCAAGCCAGCAAACTTATGACAGGTGATCAGGATGCATTATGATTCCCTGAACCTATGCTGCTTTATTTCATAACCTGGCAATGCTGTTAGACTGAGTTGCCCTCACAAGCATATGCCAGCTCCCACATGTACTCTGCTGTCCTTCGTGCTTGATTTCTATCACTATTCTTCACAGAGATACAAAACAAGATCTGCAAAGAGGTTACATAATGGAATAATATTTGTTAAAAACTAATAGCAATTGCAAAGAACAAAATGTCAAAATGAAAGGGAGAACCCTTCAAGACTGAAGAGGAAAAAATCACAAAGAAAACAAATATATACCTATTCAGACTACTTTAACACTTCCATGCAAATACACTCTTCTAATAATTTTTAAATAGAGCTCTTTGAAATCTCATTTCTGCTTTAGTTTGCATTGAGAATTCATTCCTTCAACCCTAACACATTTGTAAAATGAAAGGCTATCCAGTACTGCATTAGTGGGTATCTTTCATTCCAGTTCTCTAGGATGGATGGATACCATACTCCCTGAAATGAATGATCATTAGAGCCTTCCTCAGAAATCTTCATTTATCACAAGAGTTATTCAAGTAATTTATTTTTTACCAAGGCAGCAGCTATATATCTGCTGATGGAAAGAGAATCCATGTTCTGGAAAAGAAAACATACATGGGACAAGGATTTTTTCAAGATTTTGGTCACAAGCCCAAAATCACTCAAGTAAGATTTTTTTTTCTATTTGTTTTAACGAACAGAAAAAAATATTTTCAAAGAGTATATTGTTCATGTGGAGATGTCCTGTAGACTATTCAGAACTGTATTTTTCTCACAATGCACAAAGAAGGGCTTTTAGAAGGTTTGTATATTTCTTTGTCTATCATGTATCCTCTGAGAGTAAAAGTGCAAACAAATTAGAGATCTGTCAGCCAGAGTACTCACCAGGTAGAGCCCTAGGCATGGGTATGTTTAAGACTCATTAAGAAACATAGAGATGTCAGTACAGGTTACACAATGGCCTAGAGCTCACTCAGAGCTTCTCAGAGGCAGAACAAAATGTGAAGGTAAGGGCTAAATAATTTTTGCCTGCAGTAACAACAAAATGATGTTCTGCAGTGCTGATTCAACTGGTCCCCAGATACCATCCCTGAGAAAAATCAGAAAGGTTCCACTACAAGCTATTGGCAGCCTGAGGAGGCCTGGAGAGGTGCTGTGGTACTGGGGAAGATCCAGAGTGTTTTCAGATGGGAGGCAGGGGATTAGGTGTCTTCATAACTTTTCAGCTATCTATCTCCTGCTGTCAAGAGCCAGTCTGAAAGTCATGGGAATTCAAGGGCCTCCTCCAGGGGATTTCAGCCTGTCTGGTGACTGCAGGGTGAGGAAGGGTTGGTCCACCAGCAATCAGTGATGGGGCAGAGGTAGTCATGCTGTCCTGGGCTGAGAAACAGCTTCATATTCACAAGCCCTGGTCCTCGTGTGGGACTTCAACCACCCCAATATCTGCTGGAGAGGCAACACAGGAAGGCATAAGCAATCCAGGAGGTTCCTAGAGTGTGTTGCAGAATCACAGAACCACAGAATTGCAGAGATTGGAATGGACCTCAAGATATCATCGGGTCCAACCTCCTGCTAAAGCGGTTACCCTACAATGATGATGATAACTTCCTTCTCCAGGTGATAGAGAAGATGAGGAGAGGTGCTATGCTGGACCTCTTTCTCGTCAGCAAGGAGGTGCTGGTGGGAATGTCAAGCTCAAGGGCAGTCTTGGTGCAGTGTCCATGAAATGGTGCAGTTCAAGATCCTTAGAGCAAAAGGAGGGTGCACAGCTTGCTCACAATCCTGGATTTCAGGAGAGCAGACTTCGGCCTCTTCAGTGATCTGCTTAGCAGAACTCTGTGGGATAAAACACTGGAGGGAAGAGGGGCCCAAGAAAGCTGGCTAATACTGAAGGATCATATCCTCCAAGATCAAGAGCATTGTATCTCAGCAAAGATGAAGTTAGGCATAACTGCCAGGAGGCCTACACAGCTGAACAAGGAGCTTGGTGCTTGGGGAATGCTGAGCAAGGGAAGTCTAACCGGAATGCTGGCCAAGTCCCAGCTGAAAGGAAAAATATTATCCCCTACTTAAATTTCAGAAATGTGAATTCAAGAATAAACAACAAGAAGAGAAAATGTAATAATTCATGTCTTTATAAAAGGTTGCCTTCCTGAGCTTACTGGTCTTTTTAGTGGGCAGCCTTAAAATAACAAGATTTTGCTAACACTGGTTTATCTATACTTATTGCTTTCCAGATAGATAAATAGCTGAAACTGCTTGCTAGCACATTTTGTTCTGCCTGAGATGTTTTAAAAGCATTTCACTGACCATCTACAGGACATGTTCTTTTGCAAAACAAAAGAGAGAAAAAAATACTTCAAGGAGGGAAGAACTGTTTTTCTAGGCCAAAAATGAAAGGGAAAGAAACTGCTCTGGAAATTTCTGAGTGCATAAATGGAACTGCCTTGAATTTGTCAAAACTCTGAAAAAGCAAAACTCACAGATTACCCGAATTTGAAGGAGTACAAGGGAGACCAAAGTCATTCCAAATTAATTCAGAATTGTCAGATCGATGCTCTAACATACTAAATGCTAGTAGTTATCCAGAGGGAGACTATCTTCAATAAATTATTTAATTAAAAATTTTCATTTGACAAAACTTTTTTATATTGCTTATTGAATCCAGTCATGCAGTCAGTCAAACAGGACTGAGAAGACACATGGCATCTGATTCAAAGCTGCCTGCTCTGAGAGAATAGGGTCTGTGTCAGGGGAAGAGAGTAAGCTGTGCTCAAGACCCTGTCATTGCATGCTCCTGTGATGACATTGCAGCTAGAGTTGGGGATGGATTAGTAGCTTCAGACAGGAAATCAACTGGGAAAAACCTGAAACCCTTTTTGTGTACTGCTAGTGTTCCAAACATCACTGTCTCTCTGTTGGCTG
Organism: Numida meleagris; assembly: GCF_002078875.1. Classification (NCBI taxonomy): domain Eukaryota; kingdom Metazoa; phylum Chordata; class Aves; order Galliformes; family Numididae; genus Numida; species Numida meleagris. Next base: position 119,170,824 of record NC_034410.1, read on the forward strand.
CCTCAGTGAAGGACACTTGCTTTTTTTTACAAATTCCCCATCAATTTCCAAGTTGGAAGGCCTTACATAAAGCAAATCTTTGTTACTTCATCAAAACAACAGTGCAGAATGAAAGATGTCAGGAGTCACAGCACTGTAATAGTGATTTCACTCACAAATTGATAATATCATTTGACAATCTGAAACAATAGGATTTTCTTGAAATTGTAATCCGCACACCAGAGCATAGCAACAGAATATGGACAGCAAGCATCAGAATAACTTATTTTCAAACTTATTTTTTCTGCATGAGCTCTATCATTGTAATTAATATCGGGGGTAGACCTAGCTGTGGGGAACATGTACTTATTATGGAATGTACGCAAACACAGTGATCATCCTAGCACCCTCACAGTATAGACAAACTAGAAATGGAAGTGAAATCACATCTTGCATCTATCTGATTAACGAAGCTGTTAAGTGATTCACTTAGGGCTTCTTGGGAAGTCTGTGGCAGAAAGCAGGATCTCTTCTGCCAGTTGAACCAGTCAGTATGCTACCCAGAATGTTCTTCCTTGCAGTGAATTGTCCGCTATTTCCTTTCATATATAATTCCACCAAAAGAAATCTACTTTAGAAAACCTTAGAAAATGCTTGTTTAGGAAAAGGTGTGTCTGCGAAAATGAAAGAGAAAAAAAGGTCTGAAACAGGAAAAGTTAAGACTTTTCTCAATGACAAAATTGTTCACCTCAAAGACCAAGGTGAGTTTACTCACGAGACTTTCAGAAGATAATAGATATGACCACAAAGAAAGAAAGAAAGAATGTTTGATTAATCACTTAGAACGGATGAAAACTGTGAAGCTGATTGATGGCATTTACATTCAGCTCGAGTAATAGTCCTGCACTAACCCGTTCAGACCTGTAAAATCCAGGTCTGTTTTCACAGCTTGTTACGATCAGTGGCAAGGTTCCCTAGGTCTTGTCTATAGGGAATGGCAAGAGAGGGGAGTTATGCTACAAGTTAGGAGAAAACAGTGTTTGCAAGATGTAATGGACAATTATTATGCTCTAGCATGCAAGAACATGATCACTCACATTTATAGAGTGGCAATAAAAAAGACTGCAGACTTGAGATGGAATGGCAGGGACAGGAAAGGAAGAGGAAAGAAGAGAACAAATTGCAAACCAACAACATTCAGTATGCAAAATGTGTATATGTACAAGAACAATACTGTCTTCCAAGCCTGAGGTCTTAAGCTGTTCCGATGTGTTCTCACAAAATAGTTTGTCCTCTGAAAATGAAACCAAACATTTTTATGGAATCAAGATTTTTCTCATGATTTTTATCATTCAAGGGCTCTTAGGTAAGAATTTTGATTGCAGAGAAAGACAGGGGGACAACTTCACAGTGAAATAGTTAGTAGCCTAGTGATCTTTACACTTCATCTGTTACAGGTAGGTAGTGTTATATTCTAGGAATACCCTCAATACCGAACTACTTTATAATGAGCATGTTCTCTCTTACTTTTTTCCCTTTTCAAACACGAAAAAGTACTTCAGAAGATCTTTTCACTTTGATTGTGGAAAAGAGTACCCATAAAATATTTATGAGTATTAACAAATGTGCTCTCACATCCAGCATTTAGGTCATTTGCCTATCATGTTAACTGAGTGTCACTATGCATTAAGAACTGGTGGCACTTTTGGGAGGAGGAAAGGGAGTTAGTTCATTTAAAGTTGTTGCACTATGAAAGTGCCTACCAGGGCAGGCTGAGTGATTCACAATGAATAATTAATCTCTCCTTTGGCTTATGGAGTAGTGACAAGCAGATGGTGGCGTTCTTTTTCCACTGCACATCTATATTGTGCCCTCAAGTCTCATCAAAACCCCTTTGAGTCAATGAAGGGATTTCATCTGGCTTTAGAAGAGAGACATGTTCCATGGTTCATAATAAGTGTCAGTAAGGAAAACTGTACTGCTAAGATCCTTTGTTAAATAGAAGGAAAAATCAATGATGCTCCTTTAAGAAAGAAGTTGTAACACTCGGTCTAAGACAGAAATAGCAGCTATGAGCTCCACCCACAAGGCTTTACGCAGGAATGAAAAAGAAACAGATACTCTTCTTTCTCCCCCAAAAATGTGATGAAATCATAAAAGCTCCTTAGTAGCTTTTCTGAGCAGAATAGAATAGAACTGTTTTGTGAGAAATTGAATGGATTATACAAAAAATATCTCAACTCATCTGTTCTGTTTTTTTCCAGTTCTGTCCCTCACCCGGGGGCTGTGGTGCTGAGTTCTGCTGGGTTAGCTCATGACAGTTAGCTCGTGATTTCTGTTAGAGAATCACAAACACTTGATACTCAGATTTTGATGGAAACTATGCACAAAATGGTCAGCAAAGCAAAATCCATTACTGTCTAAATAAATATTAGAAACTGATTAAAAATATTCAGCTTCCCTAGTTTAATTGTATTTTGTATGTCACCTCAAAAATGAAAGAAATAAATACAGTTGGGTAATCTAAACCTTATTTCAAGCTACACACACCAGTTTGCTGAATCTCTCCTTGATAAATCCGAGAAATTAGTAGTATTCCTGTACAGTGAAATTTTTATCCTTTAGAGAATTTAACAGTAGTAAGCAACATCTCCAACAAAAAGAACAAAATCATTTAAAGTTTTAAAAATGCTAAACTGAACCCTAATGAAGGCCACACAGCACCCTCCATCCCAGTTCAGGAGTGGGTATAGGTTATGACCCATTTCCAGTTTAAGCAATGGAGGTGGCCATTTAGTTTTGCAGTTTTTAATGATATGGATGTGGGCACTGCTGTGAGATTTTGATGTGTTGGCATAGAAATGGCCTTAGAAACCTCAGCTAGGGGGCTTTTTTTCATGATCTAACTGATTTAATCACATCTACAGATTTAGTATGTGTTGTTGTTGGTTTTTTTTAATTATTCTATTACTTTGTTTTGAATGTGAACTAGAGAAACTATACATTAATATAGGAACAGGGGCATCCCCCAGGTTGTGGTAGAATTTTTAAAGCAGAAACTTGAATTCTAATCCGTGGCTTGCTGAGCTACTGCTCTGACTAGACGTGTGGTCTTCTGAAGACGGCTTGGTTGATATTGCTCTTACAGAGATCCAAAGTTCCTGAGAAGCTTTTCCCAATAGGAGTTTAGCTGAAAGAGAGTGTTTACAGTGAACACTATTTTACAACCACTAAAGAAATGGAAGATCTTGAAAATGTAAATATTGCTTGAATGTTTTCTTATTCATGATCATTCTCCTTTAAATAAGATCTATTATTTTTGAAAAAAAAAGTATTACAGAATATTCTGTCAGATGAAAATACTTTATAACATTTCAGTGATCATTTAAGTGTTTTAAAGAAAAGATTGCGAGAATACTTTGAAATGTTACAGCTGGATTCCTTTTCAAGACAAAGAAAAGGATAGGAAATACAAGCCTCATCTCTGACTGCAGTATAACTATTCTGCACCTCTTCCCAAGTGCAAAAATCACCACAAAGCTGTGTCACACAGAACAGAAGCTATTCCTGTGCCAGCCATAGCGAAGGTTACTTTATTGTACACATTCCTGCCCTTTACAGTAAAAGTAAAGGCTATAGGAACTGAATTTCAATACAATTACTGAATGAACTGCTAAACTGTTTTGTCACAAAAACCACACAGAAGCAGCATAGAAAACAGCTGCCAGATATTTCTATGGGCCAGCATGGATTAATTCTTCCCCTCCTCCATGTTAAGGACACAATCTCATGTTTCCCCACCACCCATCCAATTCTTTCCTATTCCCTTCTGAAAACCCACCAGTCTCCTGCCAGCTCATAAGATTTTCCAGCTAGACTAGCTACAGAGTGGTGTTCCTATTTTTTTTCATTCAAATACTCTTTTTTCTGTGCTTTTGGGTCCTAGTAACAATTTCTGAGCTGCCTAGGGAACAAAAGCTAGCTTGCCTGACCTGGAGAGTGAAAAATGAAGATGGATCAGTTAGGATAGCTAGACAACTTGTGGTGCTTATCAATAAGTACTGGTAAACCTCTACTGCATATATGGGGAAAGACATTTCAAAGGTTAAGAACAAAGCCAGTTTGGATAGATGCATAGGCTGGGCATTGTAAAAAAAAACATACTCATTTGTTAAGATTTTTCTTATTATGCAGTCAGCTGTCTTGTTTTTCCTTGGAAGTTTCTTGCAGTTTGTGTGCATTAAAGAATTCTTTGGTTTAATATTCTCAGTGAGTAGAGTCTGAAATTTGCTCTATTTTGGAGGATTGAGATGGCAACTAAATGACTGGTATTAAAACAAATATCTGTAGACCATAATATAATTTTTAACCATTTTTTTTTTATTCCTTTTGTCTGATTTTCTAGATTCTGAATCTTCTCTGCCCAGTGTTTGAACTATAGATTTGTCATAATGTTTATTTTTGGCTGCTAGCATGCTGGTATACAGAATGATGTAGACATTGCCTGTTTTGATATTACTTTATGTATTAAAACCAGCAAAAGGTAGACTCATTTCTCTAAGATAAAAAAATATATTCAGTATGATTCAGTTAATTAACAGATTCTTATTTTGAGTAAATCCCAAAAGATTGTAGTGAACATACTGTTTTAACCATTAAAATCTGGGAGGAAAAAAAGTGCAAAATCTATATAGACCTCTTCTTGAGTACCTTCAAATAACAAATAAGAAGAATCTTTTATATTTTTCTTTCATGTTTACTTCTTAAAAAACAGTGACCTACTAGCTCCTAAAAGATGATTAGACACTTGTTTCATGTATTTTGTCCATTGCTTCTTGTTCTGAAGCAAGACAGGAATTGTTTTTCTTGTTCTGTGTTTTAAACAGTGCTGAACTCTGGATGTATCACAGTTAAATTTATGAACTTTTAGTCACTGATTTAGTTACATTTCCCTTTCTTCTTCTTGTGAATAAGGAACTTCCAAAAGTCCTATAGGGACCAGAGTGATGTCGACTCTAACCTCTATGAAGCATATTTTACTTTACTAATTTCACAAAGAAATGGTTTGCTGAATGAATTATACTGACATTCATGTCTGGCATCCTCCTATGTGAACTTCCTGGAAAGTGGTCTGGCAATGAGGAAAGACTGTGCTCCACTGAAGTGAGAAATTTTCTTGCAAGTTACTGAGTTGTTTTCAAAAATGTACATTTTCAAGTGCTTTCACCTACTCTAGAGCTTTCTAGACAGAATGAACAGTTTGAAACGCTCTTTCAGGTTTCCTCTGATCTCCCAGTAATGGAGGAAGATGTCAGCAGAGATAGATGGTTTACATCTAATTTCTCTCTTTTCTCATTTCTTATCGTGGAGCAAATAATTGCATTCACTGACATTTATCGACACTTGCTGAACATTTATGGAGAGCAAACAGTGGACGTGAACACAGTGACACAGTGGGTGGTAAATTTTCAGCAGTGCAACAATGACAGTGAGTCACCTCCACTGGTGCAGATTTTTACAAGTGCAGCATGCAGGCTCTTGTTCATGGCTAGCAAAAATGCATAGTTGATGGTGGCGACTATGTTGAAAAATAGTGTTTTGGAGCTGAGAATTTACTCTATCAGATAGTATTATCGTGCTCTTTGTATCTGTTGTAGTTTCCATGGGAATAAATAGGAGGTATTACTTTTGGAGTGACCTACATACGTAGGTGCATACATATATGCACATATTGTCAATGGCTCTGGCCCAGTTCAGCCTGTTTCCATGATTAAATGGGATGGGAGAACCCAAGATGGGCCTAAAAGCAAAACAGCAGCAACGAGCTCAGGGAGAAAACTAATTTACTAAATATGATAGCAGAATGAAAGGTAACACAGTATAATACAATATAATTGGAAGTGAAGCTAATAAATCAAATAAAATGAGAGAGAGTGCCCAAAACCAAAGGCCTTACTCTAACGCTGAAGGTGAGATGGCTAGGGAGCACACACCACAGAGATGAACAGAAAAAGAGGACAGTCTCATGATTCCCAGTCAGCTTTATCTTTCCCTCTAAAAGTAAAATGGAAACGGAACAGTGAAGTCTTCTGGGATTTGTAGTTCTCTTCTGAGAAGGGTATACCTGGAACTATTGACAATCCACAGAATTGGAGCATTAACTCTTTAACTCCTAGTGCACTACATGATGTTATGATGCGGAATACCAATAACAGAAATCATAAAACCATGACACATATAGAAGTAATAAAAAAAATTTCCAACATCCTGTTCTGGTTTTTTATCTCCTTTACTGCTGATGGGATATTTTATGTCATTTTTGATTACACATTCATTTCCTCAAAGTATGCTTGGTAAGCAATGGGAGTCATTTCTGTCTGTACCTTTAGGGTCTTCAAGAGACCATGTCCAGATGCAAAGATCACTTAAATGGTGTCATAATAAAAAATAAAGAAGGTTTCATTTTTGTATAATGTTTTGGAGATATATGACTGACTTTCTCATCAATGTATTATGAAGCCCAGCATATACTCACAATGATTGTGAAGCTGAGAATAGCTCTGTCTGGTTTCCAAAATAGTAAGCCATAACTCCCTAGTGGCTGAAAAAATATTTTTAAGCTTAAAAAGTTACAGTCAATCTGCTCTCATTATATCATTCTGAATTAGTAATATATTCATAAAATCATCTAGATCCAACATAAAAAATCTTTTTTTTCTTCATTTCAGAGATATGTGACTTTACTTGTCAAATAGAGTTAATTGAAAGCAAGCATAAAGTAGTATTTTTAAAAATCATGTGAAATGTGAATATTGATGTCAGTTCTGTTTGCAAACTGATGGGAATAAATTATTCCTTCCTAAATCAAGGTTCTTTGAGGTTGTTCATGCCTATTTCCCTTGGAGCCTCTTGTTTTGTTTTGTTTTGTTTTTGTTGTTTTTCTGGCCAAAAAGAAAGCAAGGTGTAGCATAAAACATAGATAATTTTGAGTATTTTTATATTGTGCGCTGATATAGAGTTTGGAATTGGAGGTGCTTTTTGATATTTTTTTCCAGTCTGCTATCTCACTGATTTGCAAAACATCTAATTTGTGAATTGTGTAGTCAGCAGCAGATTTGTCTCAAGAGGACAAAACAGTATAATGAATTATGCGAATGAATGCTGAATAAAACATTTCTTAGAATAGGAGTAAAATTCATGACCTACCTTTAAATGCTTCATAATACAGTGTTCCTGGGTAAAAACTAGCATATTATACAGATGAGGGTTCTCAAGGAAGATGAGAATTACTATTACTAGATGTTTCACCAATGAGAAAGAAGCTACACTCTTCTGAAGGAGAAAAAATTATACAAGGCATGAGGCCATCAGAGTGGTTTTTCAGTTTTTGCATGTCTAACGAATACCACCAGGATGTGAATTCACTAAAAAATAAATAAAGGCAACAGTAGATACTATGGTAGTCACTTCCAGAGAATGACGTGTCTTAGCTTTATTGCGTATGATACTTGACAGAATAATGAAAAAAATCATTATACATCTTTAATATCTGTATTTGGAAGAATTGCATATCCTATGCATTCATGCTCATTTTCATAAAGAGGCTATGCATTTGAATAATTCCTGCCTTAAATAATACACATTCTCTATACTTAGGGCAGATAAAAGGAAGGCGTTAAGAAGTGGAGGGCATTTGCTGTCGTTGTCAAGCCTGACAGAGGCACTGACACAGGGATGTTGAGCTGTTTGATCAGTTTACCAGTGAAAAGATCCCCCAGCCACAGTTGTCCAGGGCATAGAGACGGGCTTGAGCTCTATGGTTTAGTCAGAACAACAGGGTTGGGTCACTATCCTTCAGGGTTGCCTGACAGGAACCCAGGGTGGTATCAGACACATGAGCTGCAAATCTTTTTACCCCTTTCTCTGTCACTTGATCCTTACTTTTTGTCACCCTTGTAGCTCCCTGGCTCTTCCCCAGGCTTCACCCAAATAAGCAGTTCTCCCCACAAGAATTGCCTTTGCTAGGATAAAAATCTCTGCTGTCCTTCTGAGATCAGCAAGATAGGTAGAACATGTCATGTAATCATACTCTATTTACTGAATACCACTGCACGTTACAGTTTGTAGAACCACATGGCTCATTCAAAATGAATTAAGAAATAGCTTCAAAAAGGCTAACATATCACTTGTCCTAGATTGTTGCAAAAAATGGTTATGATAGTAAATTGCCTATTATGATCTATTACCGTTTTGTAGGAAGCATGTATAAGCATCCAGAATTCATTCATAAAGTTTTCATAAAGCATTTGGCGATAAGATTACTATCTACAAATCCAAACTAGAAAAAGAGACAAATACATCAATTTGTATGGTCTTGTACAGAAAAATATTAAGCACTACCTTTTACAGAAGATGTCCCTGTACTTGTGACACATTGCATTTCTGCATCCAACAACAAACGGCAAGAAAATGGAATGCCACTAAGTCACCTTTGTACTTGTAATAGCTCAATATATGTTTGAGTACTGTGGACACTGGTTACATGGAAGTTTTGTAAGCTTGTTATGGATCTGCACTCAAATACAGTGGGTTATGAACAAAGTAGCTGACAACTGACTTCTTAAACAATTTCATGGTCTCATATTCCTATGAGGTGTCTGTGGATAATTGGTTATTAATGTCAAGCAATAAAGATGCCAGACTTATTCTCGGGGGGGGGGAACAAACAAACAAACAAACAAACAGTCATAAACAAAACCTCTCTTTCTTTCAGTGATGGAACTGATCTGGCTTTCTATCAACCTCCAATAAACTTAGAAGGAACAGAAAACTTCAAACTAAATGTACCACCTTCCTCAAAATGTGTAAGAAAGACTAGGATGAACTTAAGGAGTTTTTCAGTCACATCACTTGAACCCAGCTACTTCAAAGTGTAAAGACATGTTAAATGCCAGGAACAAAGAAGGAGCAACATACCTGTAAGTTTTAAACCATGTAAGCTCTTTCTGTGCTGTGTCCATACAACTGCAACTGTTGCCCAAGGTGTCACCCAGTCAACTGATGTCTCCCAAACACTGATCCTCATTTCAACAGCTGATTTGAAGTGTTCATTCTTCCATGTAAAAATATTTACAGCCTATCTTTTGGAGAACCTAGGTGATGAATATAGATATATATCACATGATTATGCTTAAAAGATGAGTACCAGAGATAGTTTATTCCCCTTTCCTGCTCCACAAAATGGTAACCATCTTCCATCAATTCATAATATACACTGGAGGAAAGCACCACACAGAGGACAAACACAACTGGCTGCTGCAAGAAGAACAAAGGGACAATGTTGTGATCATTGAAAGACTATCAAACACTATTTGAAACAATCATTAAAAACAGCAAACAAGGCTTGGGGTCATTAGCAGACTGGTTGGCACAGACCAATTTAATGGACCACATTGGCAGTCTCAATAAATTATGGCATTTCAGAGTCACTGCACTGGAAGTCAACTTGAGGGCAAGAGGAAGGATGAATCAATTCCTTTTAAAAGGCCATTGCTACTAAAATTATAGTTCAGTCTGTTCAAATTACACTGGCTTCAGGGACAAAATTTAAATAGAAAGAGCTGAAAAATAGGCTTGCTATCTAGTTGTTTTACCAAATACATAAAACACTTGTACATAGATGTTACTTGATGTTAGGAATAACTTTTTCATTATAACAATTTCTTTTTTTTTTTTTATAGCTATCTTGGAATGTCTACTATTTCTATATAAGGCACTGCATTTTCTCTTCTACTTCAGCCTGCAGACAGAGACTGGATCAGATCACCATTTTATAACACTCTATGGGATCTGTCAGAAAGTATTTTTCCACTAATTATGACAAGGATCCTGAGCTTATTATCATAGTTCTTTTGGTTTTTAACTAACCTAGATTCATCTTCAAGATAGCATTTACCCAGAGACAATATAAAACAGTTCAGAATGAAAGGATAATGGATAACTGTGTAACCTCAAACTTCTCTATTTCTCAGTCATTTAATGGTTTCTCTAACATTCACCATAAAGACTGTAGATATTTTTTTATCATACACAGAAGCAGGAGGTTTCAACAATTAAATAAACAGTCACAATAAAACCAACATAGCTGTAAATTCTGATTTCTACTTTTCACAGATTCATTTGCAGTGCACTTTCTGAGTACACGTATGAATGTACGTATTAATGAATACACATTACTGGCTCAAAATAAAACAGTAGGTGTATTGCTGCAGTCAGTAGCACACCTCCTGCTGACTTAAAACAGCCCTCCTCATTTAAATGGACCTCTACATGGTAACAGGAAAAGCTAATGAACTTAATCCCATCCCAGTCATGCATGTCCTTCTGTCAAAAATAAAATACCTAGGGAAATAACTGGTGTTTTAGTAGAGCTTCATTTTGAAATAAATTTATGGAGGAAAGAAATGTTGGACCATGACAGAATAGCTTTCACATTTTTAAACTGAAGGATGCATTCATTTTAGTTTTAAATGACACTTCATTTGATTTTTCAGAATGTTGCATTGCTGTAGTACACACCAGTAAATTATACATTCATTTCAATATTCCTTTTTATTAAAAAAAAAAAGAAATAAGTAATATTTTGAGTAACTGTCATGAAATAACTTTATTTTCTACAAATGTAAGGAAAGCTCATAGTACATTTTATTGTATTGTAATTTGTGTGCATTGAAAGCACTCCTTTATGCACACTACTTACTGCACACATTGAACAGCTGTTTTTTCTTCAATTTACTGTTAGGTGGGATGACCAAGGGAGAATTAGCAACTTATTTTGCTATCATTCTTCACATAAAACTTCATCTGAATGAGGTTTTATTCATCTCTTCTATCTCCCATCATATTCCTTTATTTCCTGAAAACAAGAGAAGAAAGATGGATAGGCACCATCTTCTTCCCATGACAAGCGATAGATTGACTAAGCCTATTAGTTTTGTTAAAATATATTCTGATGACTTTCAGGTGAAAGTTACACAAGAATTAATTATTATGCAAAGTGAAACTTTGTTGTTGTTGTTGTTGTTGAAGATACAGCTTGATTCAACATATTATATCCAGACCTCTTAGCAAAATGGATTAGCATTCAACAAGGAATCTTCAGCATTGCAGTACTCTGTGATTCCTGTATGCGATTTGTGGTAAGCAGAGGTGTCACTCTTCTGTGATAATCCATAGCACTACACGTTTATGTTAAAGGAACCCTTCAGACATTTTATGTGAGCCAGTGGTTGAGCACAAGATGTGAAGGCAAGGCTAACACAGGGAGCTCAGGTGCAAGAAGAGCACCCCTCCTCACCTTCGTTTAAGGGTTAGCAGCTGAGGGAGTGGCATCTCTCTGGACAGAGACTGCACTCCTCTTAAACTGTCACTGGTTGTTGGGAGGGGTGAGGCAATTTCCCTTCTTTATTACCTACTATTGCTCTGTAGTGCTTGTACCCAATTTGAAGGCACTGCCATCACCTTATTTTGCCATACAAATGAATGAACGAATTCCCCTATAATGCAAAAAACATGTATTTATATATTCTCTTAAACAAAACTTTTCCTGATTACATATGGATTACATTTTTGTTTGTTCTTTAAATTCTGAACAATCAAAATCATGATGACAATTATCTAAATCAGATGAGTTACCATGATGAAATTAGATGACCTTAGAAAGGGAAGAATGAGGTTTTACATTCATTTAACACTTAAAGTCATAATGAATGCATGCTTAGTTGTGGAAAACCACAACAAAAATAATGGTAGCTGCCGCTCTGGCTGAAATTTCTTATGCTTTTCTTGCAAAAAATCCATTCTTAGACACAAATAGTGAATATTTTCAATTGATTCTAAAGCTCTGAAAACACTAGAAGGTGCTTTTGACCATTCCCAGAGTCATTCTATGATTCTTAGTTTTAAAAACCTTTTAGGAGTTTAACTCTGCCAGAGAAATTGCAGCCTCCAAAACCATTTTTTTTTACCCCTGTGTATGTTGAAGATAGGTAAGATGCTGGCAGTGAATTAATCATTGTCAGCATTTCCACTGGATCTGCTCCTATAGCCTTTCTATCATGCTACAGAATGATCTGAAATCACTAACTTCTCAGGAATACTTGATTATGAATAACTGTTCCTCATGGAAACAAACTCTGATTTGTGGAGATAACTGAAAAGCCATAGAATCATCGGATCATCTAGGTTGGGAAGGACCTTCAAGATCATCAAGTCCAACAATCAACCTCACCTACTGAGTTCCATCACTAAACCATGTCCATGTTCACATGCCATGTTCATACTTCTCTTAAACACTTCTGGGGTTCAGGACTCCACAGCTTCCCTGGGCAGCCTGTTCCAATGCTTGACCACATTTTCCACAAAGAAATTCTTCCTAATGTCTAATGTAAACTTCCCCCGGCACAACTTGAGACTAACGTACAGGCTAACTTGTGTTCAGGGACTTTAGTTCTGGGCTTCCAGTAACCACTGTCAAGAGGGAGGCTCCTCCACATGGCAATGCAAAGTTATCCACTATGGATCAAGCTCAGGAAGAAATGTCTCCTAAAGTCAAAACAATCTTTGGGTCTATGCCCTTATAATTTACTAACAGCTGCCCATTGGGATATTTTAATAGCAGGAAAACCTTGGCTTTCCAAAAACTCATTAAAACATAGCTTTGAGGTCAGAGCACAAAATGCTTGTTATTCTCCAGAAGCATGCGTTCACACAAGTCACTACTGTCAAGGCGCTGATTCACAGTGGAGGAAGACTGCCAAGTTCAGATGAGATGTGCTATTAAATTATACACTGCACACTGCTGGTTTGCAACAGGCAAGGCAGTACCCTCCCCAGGCAGGGAGCATTCCAGGGGGGTCTTCACAGGACTGTGGTCACAATGATAGGAAGAGGTTTGGTTAACCGTTCCCAGAAAAGCAGGGTAGTGAATCAGACTGAGGGTCTATCTAAGAATTGCCACCAGGAGCTGCAGGAGATTGGCCCAGTCACAGGACTGGAGGCATGTCAACCACATATTTTCAATGTTCATCCAGAGAATAAGGCACAGGCTTACTTATAATATAGCTCAGACAAAAACTTGATGCCCAGACCTGTGCTGAAATGGGGCTCCTGGGCCATTGGGAAGAGGCTGGAAAGGACCAGTAAGGCCTGGTTGTGACCGTGGGGTCTGGGCATTGTTTGACCATATGGATAAGAAATGATGGATCTTCCTTGGTCCCAGGGTGGCCTGTGAGGTTTGACCATGTATTTTCACAGCTGCAATTTCACTTACAATGCCACCTCTCCAGGTGTGAAATGGCCTCAGAATACAATATTTTCTAACAATTCTTACTCAGAAAGTTCTACTTAAAGTCACTGCAGGCATCTTACAAAAACATTAGACAAAATGTGTTGGTTTCCTGAATGAAAATTTATACTCACCAGGCCTTCTATTGGAAAAAACTCAAAAGTCTTTAGTTTCTTAATTTACTAGAAAATTTGTCAGTCAGTAGCCAAGGCAGCTCATTAACTCTTATTTTTCCTTTATGTTTTTCATCTTTTTTTTTTTTTTTGCCACAGTTTCCTTAACATTTTGCGTACCTTTTATCTAGGAAGGTAGTCAGGAGATAACAGGGAGACCATAAATAGCCTCCTTGTTCTTTATTTAAAGGTAATCCCTCATTACTTCCTACTTTCAGGCAATCTTGATCTTAAAAAATGTTTGATAATATGATGATACAAACAAGTCTATGCTCTTCACAACCCCTTTCAAACTTTAAAGAAAAGTCTAAATAAACAAGCAGAGATTGCACAAATGGTGTGCTAAAGAAGTTAGACAAGAAACGTGTAGAAATTTATGCTCTTGTTAATATTCTGTGAACTACTAACAATTGCTTCTTACATTCTTGAGAGCTTTGTGACCAGGGCAAAAAGGCTGTACATTGGTTAATAAAATTAAGGTAATAGTAATAGTAATAGTAATAGTAATAGTAATTAATAGTAATAGTAATAGTAATAGTAATAGTAATAGTAATAGTAATAGTAATAAAAGGAGTTTAAAAAGTACCTTGAAGAGATGAGATCTCCCCATGGCACTAAGCACGCAGATGACCAGCTGCTCCCCAGGGGCTGAATATTGAGCAGAGAGGGTAGAACAGCTAGCAAGGCACGAGGGAGAAACAGAGGCCTAGACTCAATGTAAAATTGAGTGTCACTTGGCAAATGGGCAAACCTGCCAGATGTGCAGACTGTCACTAGTAGCTCCAAACTAATCATTCACACAAGCTCGAATGACATCCTGTCTTACTACAGTTGTGCCAAGAGATACACAATATTTCAGTCCAGCCTAGATTTAAGCATTTCTGAATATATTCATCCCATACTGTTCGATAGATTTCTTTAATTTTTTCCTTTTTTACTTTATTTACTGTCTTCATACTTTGGAGTATCTAAAATGGGAACCCTGCATGAGCAGAGGGCATAATTGTCACTCTAAACAGTAACGAAATCCAAATTACAATCAGTTGGACCTGCCATAAATAAGACAGAAATTTATAACATGCCATTACTTTCTGTTTGCATCTCTGCAGAATACACCCAGCACTGCTATCCTATTATACTGCTCTCAGAGAAGTATATTCCAAAAATTCAAAGCAACTAATAATATTCTCCTACAGAATACATTTTTTCCTATTTTAGAATTTGTTCCAGCATTCAGTACATAAATTGCAAAGGTCACACTGGTCTTAGAAAAAACAAGTGTGTCCTTGTTCTGTAATGTGCCTGAGTATATTTAGAGGTGGTAGATAATTTCCATCCTCCAGGCCTCCAGCCTCCTTTTGATCTCCGTATATTACTTTTTAGTTCCTTTTAATTGTATTCACACAGACACAGCTATGCAAAAACTGAGGTTATGTGTAATTAACCTCACATGTAAGACATCCCCTTCTTTCTAGAACAGGGCCCTCATTGTCTTTTCTATTTGTATGGTTAATTGCTTCTGTGCTCATGGCATGCCCTGTGAAGCATCTGCACACAACTAGAAGAGCAGAGGT
Organism: Numida meleagris; assembly: GCF_002078875.1. NCBI lineage: Eukaryota > Metazoa > Chordata > Aves > Galliformes > Numididae > Numida > Numida meleagris. The sequence continues at coordinate 119,185,895 of NC_034410.1, forward strand.
AGCAAAGAAAGGCCTGTATATGTCAGTGCAAAGAAAGTTTGGCCAATCACACCAAAATTGCAGGTTGCTCAAGAGCTTTATTGAGCCAAACATCCACTCCGTTTATTTGCAGTAAATGGGACAGAAGCACATCTTACTAAACAAAGCATATATTTGATAAATTCCATAGTGAACCGAATCTTTCTATCATAAGGTCATAAATAACTAAGCTCCAGTCACATTTCTGTTCTTGCAAGTTACTATTACCACAGTGCTCAGGAGTCATAGATCGGGATCTCAGTCAGGGAGAACAAAGGAAAAAACTGACAACTTGCGAGAAGAGACAACCAAGTAGGGAGGAGATAAGAGTGATGAAGCACAGGGTGGGCAGCACGGCTGCCAGCAGGCTCAGCATGGCAGCAGCCTCCTTGTCTGGAGGCTGTCACAGGCATCCCGGCCAGGAAGAGCTTTCAGCAATGTCTGATGGAGGGTAATGAGGCAGCTTCATGGAGGTTTCTAGCTAGCTCCTTGGAGGCAGCGTGTGAGAAGACATGAAAGTACTCCTTTGAAATGTTAACAAGTGAACACTGAAGCTGCCATCAGTGACCCGTAAGGGCTGAGGGATGACACTTTCTGTGAATTATAGATGATCTGTAGGGAAGGTGCAGCTTTGAAGGGCCTTCAAGGTGAAGTCAAGTGCTTCCCATTTGATGTGATATAAAAAGAAAAGCCAGTTATGGGATGATGAGGGGATGGGAGGGAGCAAAATGACAACCCAGTAGAATTAATTTTGCAACAGCGTGATGAAGATGAGGGCAAGGCATTTTCCCTGCCTAGGTCTCTCCCTCCAATGACTACAGACTCCCAGCTTATCCTCCCCAGTACAGTTAATGGGGTACTTTCAGCAGAGACTGGCCGGTTGGATTAATTGCTCTCAAATTCTGGGACATGGGTGTGAGAGGGAGTGAGCCCAGGATAAGGAGTATGGCAAAAGTTTCAGGAAAATACTAAAAATGGTTAAAATATTGAATTCAAATTTGATTAGGTCAGAAAAGAACATTAATGAAATAATCATCAGATAATTACAGGAAAATAATCACCCATTAACTTCATTTTAGATTTTGACTTGTGTTCATAGTTCAAGAATTCACAAGATCAAAGGGCATATTACTTAAAGAATATATGCATTTCCGTGAAGTATCAATATTACACATAGTAAGAACCATTTAATTTAACAATCAGGTACATAAAAATGGAAAAAATAAATTATGATAATAAACATAATTACTTTGCTTAAGTGTTAGGGAATTTTTTTCCTCATAAAAGCATTAGCTATCATGTTCTTTCACCTTTTCATCTCTCAGAATTACGTAGATTGTGTCATACTATCCAGACATTGACCTTCTCAATAGATCAGCAGAGACCTAATCCATCACGCATCTTGACATGCCTGATTCCTCGCATGGGGCATGTACTGGCATTGGCCTGTTGTGATGCATTCTGTGTCCAGTAATTGAGGCATGTTTTGCTGTAATTTGCTCCTTTTATTTAGTTCTCCACCTCTTGCTTAACAACTCTGAGCACTGAGCATTTTAAATGAAATCCCAGATTTGCTCCATAGCCTTCTGCAATGAAAAAAAAATAATCAGGAAGCAAAGAGATCTGGTGAGCACCATTATCCTATATCTTTGATTAATATCCACATACATATTACAAATTTCCTCTCCTCAACATCATTTCCTAAGAGTTCCTTACAGAACAAAAATCCCTTGTACTTTCTCACAGTCTGCTGTACTTGCCACACAAATAAACAAACCAACAAACAAAAACAAAAAAAATCAACTCACAGAATTCTCATACGTTTGCACAGAGAAGTAGTAATTGGATGGGATTCACCTCCCTTAATTTTAGCAATTGGAAAAGCATTGCATCTAATCAACCTGGTCGAGGGGGAGGTGTCCCTGCCTATAGCGGGGGGGTTGGAGCTAGATGATTTTAAAGGTCCCTTCCAACCCAAATCATTCTGTGATTCTACAATTTTGACTGAGCCTGCAGTCAGTGAAGAGAAGTGGCTGTCTCCAGATAGGGATTCATCCTATCCTCTTTTTGCATCTGCTTAGACATGGTGTCTGACTTTCAAATGGTTCCAAGTCCACAGTTCACAAATCCCTGCAGGGCTGCTTCTTCCTGAGAGCAAGATTACTTCTTCTAGTGCAGTGTTGCTACACTACCACCAAAATTCTGAATTCAACAGGAATTCATGCATGTACCTTGGGTAAAACTGAAATGATGAAAAACTTTCCTTGTCTTCCCACCAGATGGAAAAAGAAGGTACTCTTCTTTAAAATGCTTTCTCTTAAATGAAAAGGTGATGATTTATTCTTCTAGATGTGTCCTTATCTGTTGCTTATTACAGACCTTCCTGAAAGCTCACTTCAGCTGCTCTGTGTGATAAACATCCAGAACTCCGTATTTCTGGAAACAGTCCCCAGCACGCAGTAACTACTCAGCTCACATTGCCCTGAAGCATTTCCAAATGTAGAAAAACTTTCCTGAATAAGACAAACATCAGTTTTATTTGTATGTTCAAGTTCAGAGACATTTTAAAATTAGTCAAATAGCTGTTAAACAAACAAGCAAAAATCATTTTATTTCCCAAACTCACATTTTTGCTTTCTTTTGAAGTTCATGCCCCTCATGTTTGCTTATGAGCCATCAAAATCAAGAGAGAAGAAACACATGCATCATATTTAGAGAGTTAATGAAAGTTCAGAAGGTTCCAACTACATCCTGCTTATGACCCAAAGTCAGAAGAAAGCATTTTCTTATTAGAATCAAAGAATAATTCAAATTGGAAGGGACCATTAAAGGTCACCTAGTCCATCTCCCCTGCACTGAACAGGGACATGCGCAGCTAGATAGGTGCTCAGAGCCTGGTCCAGCCTGGCCTTGAATGTCTCCAGGGACAGGGCATCTACCACCTCTCTGGGCAACCTGTTCCAGTGCCTCACCACACTTACTGTAAATTTTTTTTTCTTATATCCCGTCTAAATCTCCCCTCTTTCAGTTAGATTCAATTTCCCCTTGTCCTATCACATCAGACCCTGAAAAAGAGTATCCCTTTCTTTCTTATACGCCTCCTTTAGATTCTGAAAGTCTTCTCTCAGGTCTCCCCAGAGCCTTCTCTCCTCCAGGCTGAACAGCCCCAGCTCTCTCAGCCTGTCCTTGTAGGATAGGTGTTCCATCCCTTGGACCATTTCTGTGGCCCTTCTCAGGTCCATGTCTCTCCTGCACTGAAGACTCCACATCTGAATGCAGTACTCCAGATGAGGTCTCGCCAGTGCAGAGTAGAGGGGTAGGATCACCTCCCTCACCCTGCTGGCCACATTTCTTTTGATGCAGCCCAGCATACAGTTGGCTTTCTGGACTATGAGGGGAAATTGCTGTCTCATGTCCAGCTTCCCGTCCACCAGTACCCCCAAGTCCTTTTCAGCAGGGCAGTGCTCAATCCTTTAATCCCTGGGCTTGTACTGATAGTAGGGGTTGCCATGATACAGGAGCAAAACCTTGCACTTTGGCTTCTTTGGACTTCAAGAGGTTCTCCTGGGTCCACTGCTCAAACTAAGACTCTCTGGGCGGTATCCCTTCCCTCAGGTCTGTTGGCTACACCACACAACTGGTGTCATCCATAAATTTTCTGAAGGTGCACTTTATTCCAGTGTCAAAGTTAGTGATAAAGATGCTGAAGACTAGTGGTCTTAGAACTGAACCCTCAAGGACACTGCTCATCACTGATCTCCATTCGGTCATTGAGCCATTAGCCAGTACTCTCGGGATATTAATCACGTGCTAAAAATCTGATCACAAATCAAAATAGTTCAAGATCTGAGCAGGCAAACATAGAACACAATGAACAACTTTTCACTTTGACTGATAAAGCAACTGTGCATACAGTTAAAATTAATCTCAACACAGATATCTACATCTTTTTTTTTAAATTCCAGGTGCATATTTAAAAGTATTTTTTATTTTCCTGCTTCTTATTGTCTCTCACTTTTCTGTTGACTTTAATGTTTTCTGTATTCATACATTTATTCTTCACCCAGTGATTGTGCCTCCCCATAAAAATTACACCCTAGCAAAATTTGCATTCTTACAAGTATTCCAAAAAGGCTTCACTTTTAGTATAAATTCTTGATTTATATTTTGGAAATACTAATGAAGCTCAGAAAAATGAAGAGAAAATATCAGGGCATTAAACTAAAACAAAACAAACTTTTTTTTTTTTTTTTGGAAAATCATTATCATCAGTGGAGAAAAGATAGATTAAGACAGACATTTGGATTAAGGATGGATGAGAACTAAGGGTCCAAATTCAATATTATTAAGTAATTTGGCAATCTGTGTTTCTATCCCAAGAAAATATATTTGTGGGCTCTAAGTCTGATCCTTAAGAAATATTTCAAATAATTTTCCATGAAACTACAACTTGAATTATTTGCCCTGTCTCTGAGATGTGTCCCAAGTGAAAAATCATGTGCTAAAGCAAAATGAGGAGGAATTCTTTCCAGTTCTTAAGAAGAAGATATTTTTATCAGTGTTTGAATCCAGTCTGATTAAGCAACACACAGCACAGCTACAACTCAGTGTTCCACAAGCAGCAGTAAGGTATTTTAAATTTTGTATAAATACCATTGTTTTGTGTTTTTCACTGAAACAAATAAACTTGGCGCTTTAAATATCTTTTTGAAGTTTTAAATTATGCATATGTAAACAAAACTGACAGCATTAGGACTCTCCTTATCTAAGAAGAACAAATGTCATACTAGCTGTTCTGGGGTTTGGTTTATGAGATTTCAGTGTGATTGTTTATACTGAAAGATTAAAGCAAACATCAAAGAGCAACATTAGTTCCAAAAAGATGACTGAGAAGTAACAAACCATTAATAACCAGGTGTGGAAAGTCTTTTACTTGGGTCATTGGGAATAATGTGTTCTTGGGTCAAATAAATTTGTGACCAGTCAGGTATGAACAGCAAATGTGACTGAATTCCTTTATCCTTGCAAATAACTGGATGTTCCATATGAGGAGAATGTAATTTTAAGTCCACTCAGTCGCCTGCCTGACAAAACACCAAAAAATACTTACCATAAAAGAAAGATAATCTTTTCCACAAAGATGTTATAGCCCCTGCTGCAGAGATTCTTCTTGGATAGAGAAAAAAATCGCGGTCACTAACATTCAAGAAAGTCCAACTAAAAACAGATATGAAGAAGCCACAAAAAAAAAAAAAAACTTTAGTCCTATTGCTTTTTTTTTCACCTACTGGCTCCAAGCGGAAATTACACAACAGATAGAATATTTTTTTCCATACACACCCCAAATAGCCACTTTGTAAAAAAGTGAAAATCAGAATATTTTAACCTTAAACAAAACTCAGAAATTCCAGAGCGTTTACCACAGAATCAACTGAGTATTAAAATTATGGAACCAATTTTCCCTATTTCTTTCTCTAAGATAGTTTCCACAAGTACTAATCATCTCCCACTCACAAAATTATTTTTTTTCTTCCTGAGATTTTGTAATGTTATACTGAGAAAAAAGTGACCACTGAAATGCAGCGAGGGAGTGAGACTTGGGAGCCCAAGCTATAGAAGATAATGAGTCTGTCAAACAACCGATTTAACATTGCCTAGAGAAAGAATATCACTCTAGTGTGAGAAATATTCACAGATTTCATTGTTTTTAAACTATATGCACCAAAATTATTTTGGGAAAGTCAGAACTCCCTCCTCCTGTAAGATATTTTCTTTGTTGAAAGAAAAGGAATTCACCAAAATTCATTTCTTACATAGCATTTTTGGATATATTTTTTTGGTTATATATTTTGGTTACTCAAACCATTAAGTCATTTACAAGGGAAATAATTATTACAAAATGCTGTAATAAATGTGTACTGGAATTAAATGACTCAGCTACTCCAAGTACAAAGACATCTTTAATTTTAAATAACTGATTGTCACAGTAGCGATAGGACTGACTTTTATGCAGGACATACAACTTTCTACTGTTGGTAAAAAAAATATGTGAGTAGAAGTATGCTTAAAAATAAGAGGGACTTTTTGACTGCTCTTAATGTAAGAGAAAATCCATCCTTCTCTTCAAAAAGTTAATTAGGTAATTAATTTCTGTTGCTCAGAGGAAACAGAGACAAAAATGACAAAGGTTTATCTCCATTAAATAATTAGTGGAAGAAGTACATCTAAGAGAAGACGGATGTGAGATTGTCAGGATAGATTTTCCTAATAATTTCCTGTAGATATAAGCTCTGCTATGGCACTTGCTCTCAGTTATCACATCCTGGAGGACGTACCCTGTTTGGTCTAGGAGACAACTTTTCTTCCTTGTTTCTGTTTATAGAGATGCTTCATACATACCAACCACATGTAAATTCTAGTTCCCATAACAAGCTAGCTTCTTTGTTATTCAGTATTTCAATTATATGCAACTTTTTACAAGAGCGCTGTCTTTCCATATGCAGAGAGTATGGTATCAATCCATCTTGGAAATGATTGGCAACCAGCACAGCCTTTCATACATAAATGCATTTGGATCCAGGTCTCCAAGCGTTCACATCAGCTGCTCATCTCTCATGGGTTGAAGGGAAAGTCAGAAGAGAAACACAAGCATTGGGTCAGAATGCGAGAAGCAATATGTCCTGCCTTGTCAGCGTTAACAGGGACATAGTTAAACTATTGGGGACATTAGTATTGTCCACTTTGATTAGTTTGATTTCACTATTCATTGTATGTAAGCAGGTATTGGACCAGTGCAACATCATTAAAGGTGAAGTATTTCACTTTCACACGGATAGCAGTCTGTTATGGAGAATGTTAAGGAGAAAATAAAGAAGACAAAAAATCTAATACTAAAATTTTTACTAGAGATGGCAACTCAAACAATCAAGAGTTACAGTGCTCATAGTAGTGAAAATACTTGTTTGATATCTGAGGAAAATCTCAAAGCACATTTTTACTTGGCAGTCCCACATTTTGTCTGTTTCAAACATTTCTGTAAAGCTGAAGATCAGTGACTAGCTCGCACTGAAGTCACTGACAGACTACTATGCATCCTTGAAATAACTGTAGGTCTCTCAATGGGCTCCAAGCACAAGGTCAAATTGGAGATTCCAAGATAAAAATCCTTAGGCTCTGATTAAATTCCTGTAAATCCCTAACACGGGACCATACTAAAGCCATTTGAAGTCTAGGTGTAGTTTTTAATAGAACATTACCAGATCTCAGCCACTATCTGCATGGCAACACATACAGCTAAATGTAGCCACTTATCCAGGACAGGAATCAACCCATAGAACCATAGAACCATAGAATTGCTCAGGTTGGAAAAGACCTTAAAGATCATCAAGTCCAACCGCAACCTAACCATACTACCCTAACTCTAACAACCCACCACTAAATCATGTCCCTGAGCAACACATCCAAACAGTTTTTAAACACATTCAGAGATGGTGACTCAGCCACTCCCCATCCTGGGGAGCCTGTTTCAGCACTTAACAACCCTTTCTGTGAAGAAGTTTTTCCTGATATCCAACCTAAACTTCCCCTGGCGCAACTTGAGGCCATTTCCCCTTGTCCTATCACCCATCACCAGTGAGAAGAGACCAGCCCCGCTCTCACTGCAGTCACCTTTCAGGTATTTGAAGAGAGCAATGAGGTCTCCCCTCAACCTCCTCTTCCCCAGACTAAACAGCCCCAGTTCCTTTAGTCTCTCCTCACAGGGCATATTCTCCAAGCCCTTCACAAGCCTTGTTGCCCTTCTTTGGACCTGTTCCAGCACCTCAATGTCCTTTCTGTATTGAGGTGCCCAAAACTGAACACAGTATTCAAGGTGGGGCCTCACCAATGCTGAGTACAGGGGCAGGATGACTTCCCTAGTCCTGCTCACCACACCATTCCTGAGATAAGCCAGGATGCCATTGGCCTTCTTGGCCAATTAGTCACTGATAATCAGCACTTTGTAATGTCAAATTATTCGGTTTTCTAAAGATGCCGCTAGGGCCAGTGCAAACTGTTAACTGAAGACAAAACTTTCCATAGGCCATAGCACTTAAAACTCAAATAAATCAGATAATAACAGACATGAAAAAGTTAATTCATTTGATCAATATTGTCAAGTTCATATAGGAAGGACAGTAACATATGTCTGAACACACACTCATAGCCCTCCAGGTGTTGTCACCTGGTCCTGTTAATCCACAGAGGATATGAGTTGTTCCAACATCTGAATTACTGATTTCTGCTTGTTAATACAATCTCTTGCAACTCTCATCCTTAGTTAGGGAAGTTTCCTGGATGAACTTGTCACATACCAGCAACAGGGAATGTAGTGAGCGTTCAGGAGATAAACAGAATAAATTGTTGCTTTAGTTCATGCAATTAGCCTTAGTAATTAAACTTTGATTACAGTAGTTGTTAAGTAAACTTCATTAGTTTTAAGTTTACGTTGACACTTATACATAAACAGAGCTGACTTTCTATGCTTCAGTAATTATTTCTCTTCCAAATGGCAGCTCATAGCCCTCTCACCTAACAAAGGCTGGGTAGAAGTACTAATTATTATTATTGTTATTATTATTGTTATTATTAATAAAAGGGGGAAAGGAGGGTCAGGCTGGGTATTGGGAAAAGGTTCTTCACCAGAGATGATCAGGCACTGGAACAGGCTCCCCAGAGCAGTTGTCATGGCTCCAAGACAGCAGAGTTCAAGAAGCATTTGGTCAACGTTCTTAGACATAGAGTTCAAGTTTTGGGTGGTCCTGTGTGAAGTCAGGAGTTGGGCTTGATGACCCTGTGGGTCCCTTCCAACTCAGGATATTCTATGATTCTGTGATTAGATTTATTGAAAACAACATTTGTCAATAACTTCATTCTCAGTGTTCCTTCCTTCTATGTCACAACATTTCTGAACACCTCTTGGTCAAACATGACACCAGACATGACATCTGCTAAATGTGACTAGAATATGGACTCATTGTCCTGGTGTTTCACACCACGGCTACAGTCAAGATCCGGGTACTGATCCAGCAGAAGTCAGGATAGCATGCATGACAGGTAGGCTGGAGGCTAGAAGCAGAGTTGTGAATGAAGCCACAGTCTTGAATTAAAACGTGTGAGGACAGCTCCAGATTAGTGGGCCAGCAGTCCATCAGGGTGGGGTTTCTTTTCCTTCGCTGACACATAACTCATCCTTAACCTAATATTACCATGATACCTAAGCTATACTTCTGAGATCTTTTAAACTTAAAAAGTGACAAAGGTAGCACCACTGTTTTTTTTCAGCTTTCCACAATTTGGGGACTCAGATACAATCTCCAAAACAAATCAGACCTGAGTACAAACTTAAAGCACTCTCAGATTTCAGAAATTATGAGCACAAAATTTGACACCTACTCTAAATTCAGAATTGCAGAATCACTGACCTGATTTTCAGACGTTCTTACAAACAACAACTCTTGCAGTTGTCACCAAAAATCTTAATTCAGAGTTTGAATTCAGTGCTTTTTTCCAAAGGTCACTTATTTCAGGTCACTTATTCAGTTAGCTAAATATGGGTTTGGAAGAGTAGTCACTGCCTACATTCATTTCTGAAATGCTTAGATTTGGTGTTCAAAGAAGGTTATTGCTTCAGCTCACTCACAAGAATTTTGCAAAACTTTGGCAGGACCCCTTAGTTAAGGAAGGAAGTATAAAGACCAGGGGGATATAGAGACAGGGCTTCAGTCCTTCAACCAACACATGAGTTTCCTGTCCATTTGTACAGACCCTTCCTCAGCAGCTATTTCTTTTCTTTCATAAAATTAATGTCTCCTAAAACACTAAATTAAGTAAATAGTAAATGGATGGCTGGATCCAACAAACTCAGAAAAGCATGATAGAGTCGTTGCTACATGTTAAAAAAAAACACAAGTGATGCAGAAATAATTAAGTACAGGGTTCTAACTGTTTATAATCTTGTAATGTACATAAATATAAAAATAAATGGGAAGTGGCATATTTTTCTCTGAGCATTTGTCTTCAATTTTACTAGAAATGGTGTACATTTGTTCATTTGTTTGTGTGTTCATGTGTATGTGTGCATGTAATTTGCTGCCAGGAGGCAGTCAGATTAACAGAGGAATTACTTTTGCAAGTGACAGACCTAGAATCACTAACGGAAAACCCACTAGTAGTATAAAAGATGTGAAGCCCTAGATTTTGGTGACGTATCCACTGTGTATGAAATGATCCTTACTGAAACCATAGATATATTTTTAGGCTTCATTTCTTTATTGCTTTCATGTATGCTCAGTACTATAGATCCAGCTGTATGAGAGGTGATTTTTTTACCCTTCACCCAGAGCTCTCAAATGAAAGACTTCTTGTCTCCCTTCTTTCAGTCTCGCAAAATCATATAGCATTATCCCTTTAAAACTAAATATTCATGGTTCTGCCACTAATCTCTCCCCCATTTTTATCAATGAAAGTTTGGCAATTAGAACAGTTTAGCAGTGATGACACTGGTACCACCAAAACGACTCCAAAGCAACATTTTCAGAACAAAGTGTTTTTTCCTGCACCTCTGGATATAAAATAAGCAAAAAAAAAAAAAAAAAAAAAAGAAATCTCTAGTAGGAAGACAAGGAGAATCTTGATTGCCAAGACTAATTAGCATGATGGTCAGCAGGTCAGAAATCTGTTTCTTCCCTCCTCCTTCCTGAAGTCACCTTCTATAACGTTTAGCAGGCCTTTTAATGATCAGCTATCCATAAGACTGTTGGTTTACTTCCTAGAACTCTCTACCAAGAAATGAGATCCTGTAACAAGCCCATTACCAGCACATGGAAATACATCACTCCTCCACTGGCAAAAAGATGACAAGCAACAACACTTTGGGTGGCAGAGTACAAGATGATGCTTGAGAACATCTCCATTTTGGGGAGAGTTTTAACAGGAGCAGCAACAGATGAATATTACTCCACCCCATCTGTTTCCAAGGAGTCCATAAAACCTGAAAATAAATTTTGGACAGGAAGCTGGACTCCAGGAATTTCATTAATCCATGGAGAACTAAGAAATCAAGCATGTGTTATGGATAACTGAGACTGAACTCTTAAAATCAGAATGGCACAGCAGCATAGGACCGGTCCTCACAGACCCCATATCAGTTCTTTTGGGGTTTTCATTTATGAACTGTCCCCACCAGTGCTGGTGGCTTTCCCAGGGCCAGCTGCTCCCCATGAGCTCTTGAAGAGAAGGGAGAAAATGAACACTGTTTTGCATTTGTCTTTCTGTACATCTGTATTATTTTCACATTGTTTAAACTCCTCGGATGTGTTTCCAAGTGACCAGAGCACAGACAGAAGCATACAGAATGCTGTCAGCAGGCACGTTGCCATGGTGACAGAGAGGGGAACCCTGGTGTTGGGAAACTTGCACGCGGGTAATTAACCATGCCCAGAAGCCAGGCACAAATGTTTGATACTGCCCTGTTACCCAAAGGCAAATTTCTAACGAAGATGAAACCTTCTACCTCATGCTTGTAATTAATACCTCTAATTCCGCTCTCAGACACATGGATTTGCACAGTCTTTGCATTTAACTGATGGAAAGTGATGTTTTTAACAGAATACTGAATCATCATTTTCCTCAGCATTTTGTTATCTGTTTTTCTGCAGTGACCTTACCTAACTGAAATAAAACGCTGAGCTAGCCAGATGACCCTGTAACTGGTGACATCAAGTTTATTTGGTCTCCATTATTCACAGTGCTGTCATTCTGAAAATGTATCTGTCCGTGCACTTAGATCTGTTTGTCTGATTCATATGAGGGTTACTGATTATATGGCTGAAAAAAAATAGAGATTACCCACTTGCTAGAAGAAACAAAAAAGCAGTCTTGCTCATTCTGATTTCAAATACGTATGTTCAGCATGTGAAACTTTAACTTGTTTCTCTCTGTATTAGTAAGCATATAATTATAAACAGTTAATTTATTTGCATTTGCTACGTCCACATTAGTATGCATGTGAACTCATAGACACATGTGTTGCTACAAGCAGGGTCCTGTACACTATGTGATTTGGTGAATCTGCAGTTTATTTCTTGCCACAAAATATGTTCCAGGTATTCAGCTTTCATCATGTACAAAAGAGGTTCTAGGAATACTTTGTTGGTGCAAGGAAAAGCCTGAGAATGTGAGCTGAATATCAACTAGAGCAGTCACGTCTTCCTGCACTAGCAAGAAGACTAAAACAATAGGACACAAAGATCTGAGCAACATCACTTATATCTTAAAGGGCTGCTAACTCTGAAACCATGAAACTAAGAAATGATTATGAGAAAGTGTGGGAACACCAAAAAAACAATATAGTAGTAGTAATACAAGATTAGTTGTCCAAATGCAAATCTGAATCTTCATTTAAACATTTCTGAAGCACTTGCAAATTGCCCAGATTTCCACTAATTATGCAGTATTTTGACAAAAAAAATGGATTCATTTGGCAATTGTAGCAGGATGTCTTTCACCTATAAATTCACTCAATTATACATTCACGAATCCAAATGAATGATTTCTTAGTATACATTTACAAGAAATATTATTGTAGCTAGTGCAATGCATCTCATTAACAAAAACCCAGATATCTGAAGATGCAAAATGACTGGTATCTATGTTATCTCTGTACACTGAAAGTCTTTCAGAGAGGAATTTTATCTACTGCATAATGTCTCTATGTAGTGTCATACATACACTAATTACAAAAAAAAAAGGGAAGGGAAGGGAAGGGAAGGGAAGGGAAG
>NC_034410.1:119199050-119206973 GCF_002078875.1 Numida meleagris
GGGAGGGGAAGGAGCCTGTTGATTCATTTAAAAATATTGAGGAATAAGGTCATATCAGTATTATTTTGAAACACTGAAAAGTACGGCATTTTGAAGAAGTTAGGTGCACAAATAACCTTAACTCTGCCCTTGATCACTACTGTACTGTAAGTCCTTTTCTGCTGGCTGATTACAGGCACCTTCACTTGCAGAAAAAACATTCATTCAGCTCAACACCTGGCAACGCATCTTGTTTCTGGACATAAATTTCTGTATCACAGACTATTAGGAGAAGACAGTGGCAGATTCTACAATAGCAGCTACAACAATGAAGGAAAAAGTCTTAGTACTGCAGTGATTTGTTGCCATAGCTTCCCCTATTAAAGCCAAAGAAACCATTAGAGCATCCTTCCACCAGAGGCCAAAGATTTTCATTCAGTTACAACCATTCTGAGTGCAATAATTTGAGTTCAGAAAAAGCGTATCTTCCCAAAAGCCACCCACATTCAATTTGAAGGTGCATACTATATTTCATTTCAGCTTCTGGGGTTTTGAATTCCAGATTCTGACCCTTCCTCTGCCCTTTCCTGCCTCACTTATAGCCCCTTGGACATTTTTGCCCCAGGAGGACATTTAGACGTTGTAATCAAGTCATATCTTGATCTTCTTTTTGACATCTGTCTGTTGTGGATCCTTGATAAGCAAAGAAATAGAAACAAAAAAATCTGATTCTGGACAACTTAGTTCTTCAGCATCTCATTTTCAGACCATCTATCTTGAATCCATGTTCTACACTTTTTGGTTCTTAAATTAACTTTCATCTGAAAAAAAAATCATCACTACTGTCAAACAATGCTACTCTCTTCCCTCCCCATGTATGTCTGTAACACCTTCATGTGCATCAGAGTGATTTTTACACCTCTGAGGATTAAAAATCCCTCCCTCTCTCCTTCTTTTCCTCTCTCAGAGTTCATCATGGAAGTCAGTGGCTTTATACTCAATTAAAGGAATGGCAAATAGAAGCACAGAGAGGACAATGACTTACCTGTGCCACATATCAAATAGACCCCTGCAACCTAAACCTCCTAAGTCCAGCAGAGTATTGTATTCGCAACACACACAGGCTGTTAACCTTCATAGCTTCACAGGATAAAATATATCAGAAATATCTAGTATCTACATTTTTTTTTCAAGAAACCTGTATTTAATTCCACATAAGAACTTGCAGATCTAGAAAGTGCAAATCTACTTAAATGGAATGTTTTGCTTTGATTTCTTAACAGAGGGAAGATTGATGGAGGTGAGAAACAGACCACTATTTCTCTTAGCTCAGGACGTTCTGCTCAAAGTGCGTACCAAAAAAAAAAATACAAACCAGAAACAACAACTTGAATCTACAAGAACGAGAAAATTCAGATGTAAAACATCAACACTGAGCCCCATCCACTGTATTCTGATCACATCAATCTCTCAGACCAACAGAAGGGCAATCTCTCCTACCAGTAAGTATCGATCTCCACATTGTATACACAAGCATCTGCTGGAGGTGTCAGGCGGTGGATTTATAAAGCCTGTAAACATTAGGAGCACAGATGTGCATTTAGTGAATCATTTAAGTATGGCAGATGCCACACAGACTCGTGTTCAAAATAAGCAACCTGTGTTTCATAAGTTTAGTGATTTCATTATTGTGAAGTCTTGGTGTAGATATGCAGGAGTAGGTCAGCTGCTTGTGACAAAGTCAGACAAAACTGATTCATGTCACAGACATAACCCAATACACTGAAGAGCACGCATCAAACTGCATTCTTGCTATTTCAGTAAAAAAATAATTAAAAATTTTAAAAAATGAAGTTATTTTATACAGGCTATCAACTCATCACTTTCTAGAGTTAACATTAATGAAGCTGCTAACAGACAGGTGAGGATGGACAATTCCATGGAAATCTGAATAGCTATTTAGCTGTTTACTGTTAACAGTGAATTCTAAAGAATAAATCAATTGTCTCCCTAAACTCATGATGTGAATCTGTCAGAATGACATGAACTCATACTGTTGCAGAAGACCTAGTTCAGAGAAACCATTCATAATTTACCATTTTGCAAGTGACATATACCTCCTGGTGCTCTTAAAGATCCCTTTAAAGGTGACTTCACAGTGGTTGTAAATCTCTCCTAATAAAGACCGGAAAAGTTGTCAAATCTCACACCACTGTTTGACTGCTGATGCACCTAAAAGCAGTATCATTCAGTGACAGTGAAGATACGGTGACTTCAGCCCCAAGGTGAAATCCAGTGGCCTAAACCTAAGTGTCTGTTGTGTTTTAAGAGGCCACTGAGTATCCAAGATGACTAAGAGAAGGGCAAATACAGTGAGTCCTGCAGAAGACTCATTGCCTGCTCATTTGATGTCTGGGATTCCCTGAGGACTCTAAAATAGGACCAAAGCATCTGACTCCAGGCACAACTCTTTCTTAAAGTGTTTCAGATCCAGGGACTAAATTTAGCCTGCAAATGATAACAGTGAACTTGAAAACCAATTCATTATCACAACAGAGCAGTACACCCTTGATACATGTTCTGTGTTCAAACTGATGTGGGAAAAGAATTGTCTCTGATGTTCTGTTTTCTTATCTGCTTTATTTGTAGGCTAAGTTTATGATCTTCTGTGGGGTGATCTCAGGCTCCCCCACAATCAAATTCCATTATGGAGACAGGCTAACACTGCTAGGATCATAAAAGTAGCTATTAAGACCATTCGTATTTCAAGCAAAGGTGTATGTGTATGTGTACAAGACTGAACAGCTCCCACAGTCCCACAGTCAGTGGGGCTGTAAGGGGTGTATACCTATGTGTTCACACTTGCCTGCCAAAGGTCTCTAAATGTTACCTTTATTGTATGTCAACATAGTTTCTCAGGTATCTCAGGTACTAATATTCATTATTTATATAACCTCAAATAGCAATTCCATTATTTTTCCAGATAAAACTGTTTAGCAAAATGTCATGCAGGCACACGCCTTTCTGAATAGCGCTACTATATTTGACCGTGAACAGATGTTTGGTAAATCTATACGCTTGTTTCAGTAACTGTTTTGCATCAATTTAAAGCCCACAAAAGGCTAGAGCCATTTCCAAGAATTTTAACCATGAACTGATCTAAATTTACTACAGTTTTCCCCTTGCTACCTGACAAATTATAGATTTTCTTTCTGTTTATATTGCTAGATATTAGTCACTAAATAGATTAAAAGCTTTTCAGACCTGACACCACTATCTCAAAAGGTCAAACAAACCTAAAGACAAGTAGGTCCGCATAAGGAAATCCGAGCAGATAACAGCTTTGGTTAAAGAATTAAAGATTTGAAGGGTATTCGGGAAAGGTATGTAAATAGTTATTATCTGTATGGATAAGGCACTTCTTACTTAGACACATTCAGAATGAAACAGCAGGAGGTAATAGCAGTCTGAAAGAACAGGTCTTATGACAGAGACAATGTACCAAGGAAGGGCATGGTGTGGATAATGAAGCTGCAGCTGACAGTATTCAAGATCTGGATCACCCTTTTCTCATAGCAGCTGATTATCCTTTGTTATGTAGGCGTTTCCATTTGCTTTGATTTCCCTGAGAGTTGCTGGGCTCAGATTTAGGAGTTCCGCTTACTTTTAAACACAACATTGGAGATAATCATTAGAAATATCATCTCTTTAGTGATAACTCTGATGCAATAAAAATATGGGAATATATAAACGTACCAAAACTATCCCACTTTTGCTTTACTGCCTTCAGAGTTAGAAAAAAAAAAAGATATCAGCTGTGTGTTTTATTGTTTCCCTCTCCTTTTCAAACTTGGAATAGAATTTTAATTGATCCTAAAATAATACATCTGTTCAATCAAAAATAAAAAGCAGAAAATATAACAATAATTTCTTTTGAATGCTCACTTTGAATATATGTATATATAAAGTGTACTAAATAAGTTTACATGTGCCATAATCTCCTTTAGAAGACAATGTATTTGGAAAGAAAAAAAACACCACTCCAGAAAAACGCATATGAGTATTTTCATCAAACCAGGAAAATGTACCCGTTCTTGCAGCTCACTTATGCTCTGCAGTAAGAAAATAATAGAATCTTGGAGCCTGTCAAATCTAAGATTAATAATAAATGAACACCAAATGATAAACAGAACCTCCCATCATTCTATTGCTGAAGATTACTGCAGGATAAATATTAACAGGAAACCAAGCAATGCTAAACGTGCAGTTTAATGCATGCATTATTTACAACAGGCAAATGTACCTACAATTCACTGTAAGCTAAAAAGGATCGAGCATATGTTGAGAAATGAACATGGAATACATTATATGCAAAAATATTTTAATAGAAATTATATTTCAAGTTCTAGTTGCACAAATGTCCAGAGAATTCAGAGTTATTGTAAACTGTACAACTACAGTGTTTGATTTCTTGATGCTGCTTATGTAAAGAGACATATGCTGATTGGAAATGGAAGATTGGTGAATGTGCAACAAAGGTTTCAACAGGAATAGCGTAACAATGTACAACCTTTATTCCTTTCCAGGAAACAGGATATTTTCATGTCTATTCCTCTTCGTTCCAGTACAGAGCTGGAACAGAGAACGGGAACGCCGCTCTGCCACTGTGTCAGATGATTAAGTAGGAGACCTAAATTTGTAAGCAGAATTTTGGTGGACAGAATGAAATAATTCAGATCAGAATAATTTCAGAACAGAGATTTCTTTCACATGCTGTCCTACCTAGGAGAGAAGGCAGAAATGGGCGTATTTGAGGGAATATTTCCCTTGTTTAGGACAGAAGTGAGATTACTAGTAGCATATCAGTAGCAACCAGTGGCACTGTCAAAAATATGTTGAACATATATGTCATCTTAAAGAATTCAAAGGCTTACCTTATTTAGTTTATTCATAAGACAAGCAATCTGCTTGCAGTCTGCACATATTCATCAGAAGACATTTCTTATGATGGACCACTCCTGAATCCAGCAAAATTGAAAAAAAAAAAAAATCTGCAAGATCCCAAGGGCAGAAATAGCCCCTGGATAGATAAGAACTATGAAAAAACTGTCATATTTTGGAAAGCTACTTAAATAGCTTAGCTAGTAAGGTATCAGGTTATCTGTTTCTTAGTATATATATGAAAATGGATTTATTTTTTTTTAAGGATATGAAATACAGATTGAGCAGATACCATGCTAAGAAAAATAATGGTTAACACCTACGATTCGTTGCCCAGTGCACTGTGATCAATCACTCAGTCTGTGAGTCTAGTTTGGGACTGGTCTGCTCCACAGGAATTCTGAGTCCTCATCTGACGTTCTAACCGCACACTATGTTGCTGAGGTTATGTTGCTATATAACCTGCATGATCCAAGGGAATGAGACTGCTGCACAGGCATTTCTCTAAATGGTATGTCACTTTACTCTCTATGCAACTCAGTGCGCCATCCTAATGCTTTGATTTCCTTAGAGATGCTACCTCTCATTTTTTAATGCAAAGAGAGATTCCATTGTAAATACTATTTGTAACTGTAAAGTACATATTCAGGTGAAGGCATTTGCTTGAGAAGAACTGAAAATGTATTCCTAAGCTTTCTGCAATGGTGGGCAGCATTCATTTATTAAAATTGCCATACAACTTGCATTCAGAATTCTGGGTTCTTCTTTCATATGGAAATTGCAACTAAGGCCTTTACATGGGGGATCTCTGATACTGACGAGTGCAAAATGAAGAAATAATCATTTAAGTAAAGACAATACTCTTTGGAACTAAGAGCATATTAATCCATCTACACCTAACAGCTATTTCTTCTTAGCACCTCCCATCAGATAAAGTCCTTCCTCCATCCTAGAGGGAAAAAGAAAGGAAAAATCCTGGGGAAAGCAGTCACCTCTCTGACCTCTATAGGCAAAAGCCTAGTCCTGTAGGCCATGCTTTTCTTTGACTTTCACATGAGAAAAGTCTTATTACTCTTTCAGAGTCCTCACAATCATCATATTGCCATTTTGCTGCTATAAAGATGACAAAAGACCTGACTAATTGACCCCTGGAAAGTGAATATATTAGTATTGGCAATTCTTCCTTCCTGTGCTACAGGAGAAAACCCAGTCCCATTTAAATGCAAGGGAACATGATAAAGTCTGATTTCCTAATAGTCCATAGGCAAAAGTAGGAAGGGTTTTGAAAGAGGGATGTGCTGCTGCAGGACTGTGTGTTCTCCACATAAAAAGCATTCAGTGAGTAGAAAGGAAATTCAAAACCAAAGACCAGGTGGTCTTCCTCTGATTGTTTTGCAAGTAGACTGTCTTACGACCAAAATTAATGATGCATGAATATTGTGTTTTCCAATGTCATTCATTTCCCAAATACAAACATTAACAAAAAATTGGTAACAATTTCTTCAAGAAACTACTTTATTTTTTCAGTATAAAGACAAAGAATGGATATCACTAATCCATCATTATTAATAATATTCCTTGCACAGTTAGCATTATGTTTTCAGAACTGATGTTCAGACATGCTTCTGAGGTTTTCACCATTTTACCTGTCTTTCTTTGCCTTATGTTGCTGCCACTCCGCCCTGGTTTGTCATCTGATTCCTTGGCTCCACAGAATAAGCTATCAAACTCACTATGCCCAGAAGGGAGCACCAGAAAAAAAAGGATAACAAGGATCCCTCATCTACTTAAGCCAATGTCCATCACAAGAAGCAGAATATCAGACTGATCAACACAGTTGAAATCATGTATGTGAAATTTCAAATTATCTTGCTAACAGGATAAAAACTGAAAATCTCAAGAGCTTTGCTGCCTTTGTACCTTTTCCACTGAACCACAAATCTAGGTGTAGGGAGACCAGATCTAACAAAGGAAGAATCATGATTAAAACAATCTGTATTTCAGTTTTTAAAGAAAAACTGGCCAGAGCGACTGTATTAGTGAGTCACAGGAAGTTTGTTCAGGCTAATACCCTACCAGTGATATGACACTGCTTGTTATAGCCTAATGCTAGCACAGTGATCGATGGCCAGTTCCAATTACTATTTGGCACAGGCCCTTAGATTCATGCTAAAATTCCAGGCACCTGCAGAAAGACAAACTAAAAGTCATCTTTATTATTAGTACATATTTTTCAATATGAACACACTTGCAAATGGGAAAACAGAAATCTGTGCAAATGTCATACATGTTTTGGAAAATTCAAAAGCTTTTTTCTACATGTTTTCTGCACATCCAGACACTCCCTAAATCTGACATATCAGAAAGAATTCACTCAAGGTAATGTCCTACTGATTTCTATCAGAAACCAAGGGAAGTAATTTTCCAGCAAAAAAGCATGTAAGATTCATACATTTCTTACCAATATTTGAATGAGGACAGAGTTTTGGAAACAGACATAAAGGGAAGCATCTCCTTGTACTGAACAGTCAGCCAAGAAAGT
Organism: Numida meleagris; assembly: GCF_002078875.1. Classification (NCBI taxonomy): domain Eukaryota; kingdom Metazoa; phylum Chordata; class Aves; order Galliformes; family Numididae; genus Numida; species Numida meleagris. The sequence goes on from NC_034410.1 coordinate 119,206,513, forward strand.
GGCAGCCAATCTCTCAACGTAATCAGATTGTCATGGTGCTCTGCAGTGTATGGCCAGCCTTTGTTTCCTTTATTTATTTTCCTGTTTGTTACTTATCTCTGCTGAACATCAAAGCTTAATGGCTCACACCCATTTCTAATGAGCCCATATGACAGACAGAAGGGACACAATCATTACTTCTATCCCAATATATGTAAATTTTCCTTTAGTTCATCTCCTGTTTCCACATCACTTGATCAAATTGGACATGTTTCTTGTGGCTACTCATATTCCCAGTCAATTTATGAACATCAGCTGTTTCAGAGCCAAAGATTTCCATTGTATTGCACAGAAATAACCCTTAGCTCTCCTTTGCTAAGAATAATTATCTGCTTTCTTAGAAAAAGAGTGAGAGAAGGGAGGAAGGGAGGGAGGGAGGGAGGAAGGAAGGAAGGAAGGAAGGAAGGAAGGAAGGAAGGAAG
>NC_034410.1:119207088-119250336 GCF_002078875.1 Numida meleagris
GGAAGGAAGGAAGGAAGGAAGGAAGGAAGGAAGGAAGGAAGGAAGGAAGGAAGGAAGGAAGGAAGGAAGGAAGGAAGGAAGGAAGGAAGGAACCAAGTCAACTGAGTCTGGTAAGAGATTTAAAGATGGTAAGTCTTGTTTCCATCTTTACTTCTGTAAATTATTATGCTGTTGCTACAAGGATAACATAAGCCATTATGACCTGCAGAGTTTCTCCGGGGACACAGTACAAAAGTGCTCTATCAGAAATGCAATCAATGCCAGAGATGACTGCTTCCTGCACACTTCCAACCTGCTGCTTTATAAAACAGCTCCTCATAAAAGGAGCAGGAAATGCATGACATCGTTTAGCAACCAGACATTAGAATTTAATGGAAGAAGATTAAAATACAAAAACACCATGCGTATAGACCTTCCCATACATTACCCCAGACTTTGAGAAGGGGAATCAGTGTTACACCAGTAAAGCCTTAACTCTTTCCTCAACCTTCAGAAGTGGAAACATCCCACTGTCAAAGGAAAAGCTTTGTCATATTAGAAAGAAATCAAATAAAAATCAAACCTTTGAATCAAAGCCAGGTCAGTGGTCAGGTTTTCTCAGTTTTATACCACCTCTCAGTTTAAAAAATTCTGGGGAAAATGAAACTGTGCATTATGATCTTGATTTCTCCTTGTTTTTGCACAGATGCCATACCATGACATCTCTTGCATCTTAGCAGTTTTCTCCTTTCTAGTTGCTTGCATTAAAGTGTATGTGCGCTTCCTCCCAGATACATACAAGGTACCATGAGAACAAACAAAATAATCTCTGAAATTATATTCCCACTGAGCTATCGTGAATACTTTTTTCTTACCTAAAACACCTGGTGCATGGTATCATGTGCATTGATAATAACTGGCACAGCTTTTTCCTAGGGCAGAGCAAGCATTTACAGCTACATTAGCAGGATGCTGGTGATGAAGTGATTATTATTACAATCAAAAGATAAGCTTAAACAGCAGGAATATATCAACCTCTTGACGCTCGGCTCTCTCTAAATCACCCCCCAGAAGGTTCCATGAGTCTTTCTTCCCTCCGCAGGTTTTAAAACTGACAACTGTATTGTGCTGATAACAAATATCTGCATAAATGCTTTTCCTACTGTGTGTTAAATTGTACCTAAAATAAATTGCAGATAATCTGTCTCTAAAAAGTATATCACATATCTCTTAATGATTACATATTTTTAATGGCAAGTCTTTCCAGCATACCGAGCCAGAGGCAAGAGTAGAGGTATGCTATTTTTTCAGCAGTTTTTCTGTCCATCATGCTACTTTGCTCTGCAGTTAAGCACAGTTCAAACCACATAAGCAATTGGGAGCCAGAGCACTGCTCAGTACCCATACAATCAGATCCCTGGCTGAACTACAGAGTCAAATCTTGCCAGCCCGGAGTCTGAAATCATTACCAGCAGAGTACAATTACAGGAATTCAGGGTCCTCAACTGTTAAGAAAATGCATCTTGTAATACTTATAAAGAGTTGACTCATAAAACTTGCTTTGCTCACATTAAATATTTACTGTTATTGGTTAGTTTAGTCACTCAACTGTAATAAAAACTATCCCCAGCTGCTGTGCCAACACTGGATGTGATTTGATCACACCTCATACCCAAGGCCCCGTCAGCCACACAGGAGACCCTGTACCCACTGTCTGCAAAGGAGTGCCAAAAACAGGCATCCATCCCTGGGAACAGCTACCCCTCCAGCAACACCTACCCCCAGGTGGGACATTTGTGTCTCTGTAAGCACTGTGAAACAAACAAACAAAAGAGGTCATGACCATCTCCAACTGTTTAGATAAAGCAAGCTCCTTGTTCTTCCCAAAGTACAAAGCTTTAATTCATCCTCTACGTCAATAGCTCTTTATTTGACTCAGAGTTTTAATGTCCTCTTATGGCTTTGGCACTGTATCATTTCAGATATCTCTAAGGAGAATGTTTCAAATCTTGTCATTGCAGTCAGACTTAGCATTTCTTGTGCCATAAACATCAAATATAGTGTTGCACTTTGTTGCTAAAAAAAATGTTGTCTTCCAGAGGTGGATTTATTTCATCGCTATGCCCAGTCTTTAATATATATAAGAAAAAAATGGTTTTTTTTGCCATAAAAGACATAAACATCAGGACTAAGACTTGGGGTCTCCTTCAGTTATCTCACCTCTTCCTTTCCAATTACATATTTAACATACCCAGTTTCTCTGTACACCCATGAAATTGTGCAGTGTTGCAAGGATAAAGCTTAAGTCAAAGTGAACACAAAATATCAAAAGGAAATTGTGGCTGCTTTAGATGAATACCCTTTATTGTTGCAGTCATTTAGAGCTGAGGTAGCCTGTGATGTTGAAAATTATCTAAATTACTCATTTGAAACATTTTCTTGAGAGAAACACACTTTAATTTAATGTGCAGAGGCTTCTGAGAAACATTTCTGGTGTGGAAATCACCAGCACTATCCACCAAGGTAAAATTCATGTATAAGTGCCTATTCAAAGATCATTTTAGCGCACTTAAAAAAAATGTATATAGGAACACAACATAACACAAGAATGGGTACAGAGGCTAAGAGCAAGTGCCTGCCCTGGTCAGCTTTCTGTTTCCAATAGCAGTCACAAGTGGATACACGGTCAACGCTCAGCTGAACCTGAGCCAGCAGTGTTACCAGGTGCACCCCTCTGTACTCAGCACTGATGAGGCCACGCCTCAAGTATTGTGTTTATTTTTGGGCCCCTCAGTACAAGAAAGACATCAAGGCCCTGGAGTGTGTCCAGAGAAGGGCAGCGAAGCTGGTGAGGGGTCTGGAGCAAAGGTCTTACGGGGAGCAACTGAGGGAGCTGGGATTGTTCAGTCTGGAGAAGAGGAGGCTCAGGGGAGACATTATCAGTCTCCACAATTGCCTGAAGGGAGGTTCTGGTGAGGTGGTAGCTGGCCTCCTCTCCCATCTAACTAGTGATAGGACAAGGGGGAATGGCCTCAAGTTGCACCTGGGGAGATTCAGGTTGGACGTTAGGAAAAACTTCTTCTCCAAAGAGTGGTCAGGCATTGGAAAGGGCTGCCCAGGAAGGTGGTGGAGTCACTGACCCTGGAGGTGTTCATGAAATGTTTAGATGTTGTACTGAGGGACGTGTTTTAATGGGAAATATTGGTGATAGGTGGCTGGTTGGACTTGATGATCTTGGAGGACTTTTCCAACCTTGATGATTCTATGGGTAAGAGAAAGAAAAGGGAACAAATAAGATCTAGCCACTTTCTGCCCAGGAGACTTCTTGATCCTAACACAATTAGTAACCCAATTAATAAATGCCAGCAGATGTCTCTTCAAAGTAGTTGGCCAATCTTCCTTCAAACTTACCTCAACACAACACCATTTGGCAAGAAGCTCCACAGATCCACTGCATGTCATATGAAGAACTACATCCTTTTTGTTTTGATCATGATCCACATCAGCATCATACCTAATCGTCTGAGGTCTATATCAATAAAATAAAACACTCAACTGATACCACTCCATGCCACTCAGAATTGTTTTGACCTTTCTCAAGCTTCCAATAAATACTCTTTTTAAGGTTGAAGTGTCCTAGTCCACCTCAGCTGTGACCACATTACAGAGCAGGTAATAGAAGTGGACTTGCAAAATAAACATACTGACACAGAGTCCACAGCATTCTGTTTTTCTTTCTTCTAACTAGCGTAAAATTGGACCTGCCAATCATATACTGATTGACAGTTGAATTGCATTAGGTATGTTCCAGAGCTGCAGTAGATATGTTCCAGAACATGATCTGGTTTTGTTTAATTCAAAAGAAATCCAGTTCAGATGCTCCAAGACTGTAGTGTATCTGAAACAAAGCACAGTAAGTGAGGATGATTTGAAGGTTTGTTTTAAAACTAGATGTCTGGTCTGAATTTAAGGGGTAAATGTACTATGTTTTCTTCCTGAACAGATGCTGTTCCATGCCTCTGAATTGTCCTTGTTGCTGTTCTCTGAAACTTTTCCACATTAAAGACATTCTTTTTGAGAGGGGAGGATTGGAACTTCACACATATTCAAGTGTGGGCAAACTATAAATATATTTGTTCCCATAATGATGTCTTCTGTTTTCTCCTCTATTCCTTTCCTAATATTTCAGAGTATTTGTTTGCTTTCCAGACTGTTGCTAAGCGCTAAATTGACATTTTCATGGTACTATCCATAAACTCCATCTGCCCAAGGTCTCACTCCTAAGTGGTAATAGTCTCTCAGGATGCAACATTTTCTATGCAAAGTTAGAACTGTCCTTCTCAATATGCTTCACTTCACATTTATCTATTGATCTGACTTTTGGCACATACATATGAGCTTTAAGAACTGCTGTTCTCTGAAACTTTTCCACATTAAAGACATTCTTTACATTAAGAAATCATTACAACTAGAAAGGAATCCTGGATAATGCCTTCTAGTATGGTTTCTTCTATCAGAGATCTTTCCAAACAAAATGCAGTTTGGGAACACTAGTATCACATCATAACCTTGTGTTATCATGCCAGAAAAGAGCATCCAAAAGTTAATTATGTTTTTGAATTGCTTGGCTGCTCCTTATCACTTGCCGGGAGCTACCTTTAGAAGGGCAGCCAGGTGCTCCAGGCACTGGCATTCTCTGATAATAATAACAGAAGTTCAAATAAGCACAGCTAAGCTCCTTCTTCTTCATATTGATATATTAAGGGTTTCTAGATTCCATGTCGGGACTCTTTAGACATTTAAATTGTTAAAATATCTCATACATTAAATAGAAAGCTGATGAATTTTTTCTCCGACACACATAAAGCCAGTTGATGAGATCTAGAGAGTTCTTGAGAATAGTAAAAAAAGAAAATAAATAAAAGATTAAAGACACACTGGTAACAAGATATTACATGGCAGGACATAACAAGGATCTCAGCTAGACAATACATAATATTTTTCTTTAGCGGAACAGCTTCCCTAAAAACAGCTGCATTTTAATTTCAGATTTTCAATTAATTGGTTCAGAAACTTGTATTTTAGCTTTCTTTTTCTTTTCTATGAAAAGCCTTTTCAATGATGATAGCTAATGAATGCTCCAGAATCACTATACAGACTCCTGAAAAGGAAGGTATTAGTCTGAAAATCATTAGATTAAATATGAGTAATATATTGTTACATAAAGTGTTTGTATTAAATTATGTAATCACAATATATTATATACATGTATCTTACGTATGTCTTCTGGCTTTATAGTCTAGGCATGCATTCAGGTTGCATTTTCTTGATAAAAATGAAGGCTTTTCAAAAATGAAAGCTTAGATTTACCCATACTTCAATGTAGTTCATACAAAAACAGCTCTTTTTGAGGCTAATGGCCTTGTCCTTGGATCTTCCAATTAGAAAGAAGATTTTTATCATTCCTGATGAGAGCAAAACATTTGTGTAGTGGACAAATTACCTTGAGATACTTATCTAAAGCACAGTGTGGTTTTGGTTCAGGTATATGTAAGCTTGCTTCCAACTATCAGAACCAAAGTCCTTTGCATTTAAGTTGAAAGGCTCAGTTACCTTCATCTATAATTAAATGACCCCACATATAATCCTGGAACAAGATAGAAAAATCCCCTGGCTTGCACAAGGCAGAAATCCTTCGGGCATTGGTAAAATTCTTGAACAAACTGCATTACTGGAGAAATCAAATAAATATTTTACTATAAGCTTATTGCACATTCCCCTCTATGCTGGCTGACGTGCTATTGCAGGAGGGGGACTGATGAGGACTACCACAGATCTGTTCAGGTGCTTTGCCCTGTGAACCATACAGGTACATCAATGCAAGCTGCTAGTGCAGATGAAATCACAGTAGGATAAAGACAAGCATGCCAATACAGATTATATCTGAAAACAGGCCAAAATAGGCTACAGACTATAAAGGCACCTTTGTGTGAAGGTGCCTCATCAGTGAGGCAGTAACATTTTAACTGTTGTGTCCTAAGCCTGGTAGAGTTGAATGTCCTCAAAATCAGTGTGGACAAGTTCCAAAGGTCCATATCTGCACCCATCCCTGAAAGCTTTCCTTTGAAGAAGCAGCTGCGAGGATTGTTTTAGAGAAGACCTTCTCCAAAAACTTTGTAATGTACATTAACTTACTGATCTGGAGAAGTTTGATCTGTTATGAATCTCTGTTTTTCCCTAGAAAAGTGTGATTGACCAAGTTTAGAGATACCACTTATACTCATGATCTGTGTTTTCTTGTTCCAATATATTGAGTGAAGGTATTTCATAGCTCTAACTTTTAAATTAAAGTAGCAGTTAAAATAAACTGAATGAAAAAATATGGTCATTTCAGTGATCTGTTGGCATAACCCATTTAGCAACATGTCCTAAAATTTCATACAGAAAATATCAGAATTTTAGCAAGTGTACTGATTGACAAGTATGTCCAAGATTGTGTATAATACCCACAACTGTGTATGGTCAACCCAAGAGAATACATGAAAACAACATATATTCAGGCCGATATATGATAGAATCCTCTTAAAAGAACAAATGGCATGGAAGTAAACCTGTTAAAGGAAGGATTTTCTATATTCCATGGGTGTGCTTTGAAGAAGCTTCCACAATATTCAATTACTATTGATTTCATTAGGTACATGAACTGTACAGCCCTAATTAAAAACCTTTTTCTTTCCTGCTTTGAAACCAGCAGGGATCCTTAAATAGATTTACTCTGAACTGAAAAAAAGTGATAAAAAGATTAATTAGAAAAATGCTAACCCAAATTCCCTAGCCTTCTTTGCATCAATTTCTAAGTAACAAGTCATTGTCTTCCTGGCTCTCCCTAAGCAGAAGCTGTAAATGATGTACTTTCCTAAGCTCCTTGATATTTTGGCTTCAGCATGAACTTGCTTTGGCATGTCCCACAAGCATTCATTGCTTGCTCACACACAACATCATTTCAATCTATGACATGGAAGGAACACAGAGATGGAAATCCCAGGCAGAAAAAAGGACACAGAAAAGGAGGAATGGTTTTATTTGACTAACCAGGCTTCTGACACACCAACTCAGTGAGTCTTTTCCATCTTAAAGGAAGATCTGACAAGGCACAGTGCTGGGAATGGATCTGGCCTGGCGGGTGTTTCTGCTGTGAAGCTGCAACAGAAGAACCAGGGAATAACTTGCCAGTGGTGAACTGTGCTGAGCTTTCTAGCCCATGCTGTGGAGGAAGTCCAGCCCATATTTGTGACTCAGTGCCTTGCCTGTTTAATCTCTGAGAGCATTCTGAACTGCACAAGAGATTTCTTCTCATAAGGTTCTTCATCCTCTGGCACTTTCCTACAGCACTGAAGAACTCAGATAGCTCCTCAGATGCTGTTGCATTAGTCAAGGCTCTGGCTGGCTGGAGTGATGAGAAAATGTGTCAAACTATCCCAGGAGAGGGAAATTAGTATCTCTCTAAATAGTTCACCACTTCATGACAAAAAGTCTGTCACCTGTGCTACTTAGGCTTTGATAGTCACTCACAGAAGTAATAGACAGAGGCATTTACAATAGCCTATACCTTCTGGTTGCCTTGTAAATATTAGCTAATCTGACACAGTAACAGTCACTTCATTCCTTCAGAGCCTTTTCATTCATTAGTTAGAGGTTAGATTTCCTTATGGCGCATGCACATTCTACACATCAGCCTTCTCCAGAGCAATAATGCATCAAAGTTTCTATTTCTGATTTTATGCACTTGCACCATGCATGGGCAGGGGTGTCAAAGCAGGCATTGCACAGCAGAAGGCAAATGTTGCACCATTTTTTTTTTGTCAGAGCCCTCAGGGCACTCCTAGTGGTACCTGCTGCTGCCCAACCCCAGGCTCATCCCACTCTGCCCAGGGCCCAGGGGTTAGACAGTGGAACAAGCTGCCCAGGGAAGTGGTAAAGTCCCTATGCATGGAGGTGTTTAAGAGATGTGTGAATGTGGCACTAAGAGACATGGTTTAGTGGTAGACTTGGTAGTGTTGATTGTTGGACTTGATGATTTTGAAGGTCTTTTCCAATCTAAATAAGACTATGATTTTATTATCCTGTGATTCTACTTTCCCAAATATTTTTATGGAATAGAAAATTCAACCCCTGACCTTTAATTAACCCATAAAATCCCATAACCCACACACCTGCATATGCACTACTGGTCTTAATGGGTTTAAAACAAAGATTTCTCAGACTCAGTTGACTTCAAATAATTTCCAATGCAGTTCCTTAGTTCTGCTTCATTTTTTTCAGAGTCTTCCTGCTTTGTGATGAATTAACATATTTGTTGGTGAGGAAGGATAAAAATTTTCCTATGCCTGCTGCATCCTATGCTGTAATTGTGACAAGTTGCAGCTTAATCAAAGTTCTTCCATGGTGTCTACTTCTGCTCAGCTTGTACCAGGAATCCATACCTATCTGCAGTTACCTTTACAAAATAATAAACTTTCACCAGTGGCTGCAGTTGTCATGAACTCTAAGTACAATTCAGACAAATGCTGGTCTACCATCAGGACTGTTTTTTCGACTTAATTATGTCTTAGTCTGTCAAGTGAACAGAAGGAGGAAGACATTTCTTTTGTAAATGTAACAAGAAAATGTCCAGAGTATCATTATTTTAAACTCAGCTGGGCAGAGTGGAGGGTAATGTATAGTACAGAGCAATACAGCATGGAATGGACTAAACAATGCACTGAACTTCATTTCATCAGCAATTTGCTGACTTTCATTTGATTTACCTGCGTCAATAAGTGCAGTTAATAAGGTATAAAATCTATTCTATTCTTCTGAATGGGTGTAGATCTGTATTATGGAGTAATTTCATTTTCACAATATCACTAAAAGAATGCTATTTTCTTCATATTGAGGATACTTTCAATCTAGCTTAAAATATAGGTGGGCAATAACTTAAACAATGCTACAGACCCTGCTGCCCCTCCCTTTCTTCAACAATTCCCTATGCTCACGTTATTTTCAGATGCTCAGGAAAGAGGGCAAAGTTTTAAAAAGAACTCTAAAGGCCATGAATCTCATTTTCCTATAGGTCATTTTCATTGTCCAAACACCTTCACTAGAAAATGACTAAATCACTGCACAGTTATATGAAAATTCAGTGCTTGGTTTCATTCACTGCTTTATGGGAGTATAGAAAAAGCCTTAAAATTATACATAGTCCAAAGGATAAATTTAATTGTAACGAGCTTCATTTCTGCTAATTGCTAAACCCAAAAGGAAGTCTGGCAAAGGTCAATAATTCCCCAGCATCTTCTGAAAGATGAACATATATTATCAAATAAGATTACATTTTACATTCATCCTTTAGAGGGCATTCTGTGAATAGGGAATATGCTGTGGGTAACACTGATGGTCAGATCTACTCTGGTATATATTTCCATATCTCCACCTAAGACAATGAAAATGCATGGGTTACACTGCTTACAGACATTACTCTTTATCTTAAAATGTTTATTCTTAAAGCTTAAACTGACCGAAATCTTTTCAAATGGTTCTACATTTCTTCTCAATAGATTTCACATGTAGCTTTCAACTATTCCATTCTTTTTATTCTTTTCTTTAAAAAGGTATCAACAGGTTCCTAGCACACTATTATTAAATATTTTATTTAGTACTTTGGTAGAAGTGACTTTTGCTGTAGATTTCCTGAAGGTTGTCCACATTGGTGATTGTAAACACACGGTTATGGAAACCATAAGAGTAAGGACAACTGGACTAGATGCAAGTTCCAGCAATGAAAAGGATAGAAATGCTTGAAAGAAGAGATACAACTTAACAAATCAACCAACGCTGATCAGAGAGATATATGGACACTTGAAGAAGACAGTTCAAAATATATTGGGATACTTTAAAGCACATGAGAGGAAAAGGGTATTTTTATTGAACAAATACAGAAAATGTATGAAAATATTATATTGGTAAAAGAAAAGAGGGGGTTGTGTATCATGAAAGCTTTCAAACAAAAAGATAAAGAGAGATAGGATCCTCATGGTCTCTTTACACTCAAAGAAATACCAAGATCTTTCTTGCAATCATTTAAAACAGGTATGGTTAAATGTTGGGAGCACACATCCATGAAGAAAACTCATAATGTACCAAATCTTAGCTCTTGTTAATATCTTACCCTGTGAAAATAAACATATTCTTTGATGTTATTTGAATGCCAAAAGTTGGTATTAAGCATGTGTCAGTGGGTTAACTGATGGCATTAAATATGAAATTAGAGGGTAGTTTTTCATCAGGCAGTTCCCATCTGAACTCTTGTACAAAATCTGAAAGATTACGTAAGTCTGAGCTGTTGGTCTGATGTAACCAAATATGCAAAATTACCCATAATGTTGACTGTGCAGCAATAACTTTCAGAAAAAGGTGAATAAAAAAATTCTGTGCATATTCTGTGTTTCCTAGAAAAAGCTACGTTGTCATTTATACCTTGAAATGAAACGCAAAGCAAGTTATTCACAGTGTCAGCAGCTCTGTTTTCCCCAATCATTGTAATGGTACATTGTGCTCTGAAGTATACAAGATTTCTCTTTCAGTATATTATTTTCACTGAAAAAAAATTGCCAAATAAAGACAGATTGCTAGGAGAATAAATGTCATCTTTTCCACCAGTAAAAGTTTTGCATCTCTCAGAACTGCCAGAGCTTGACAGTTTGAACTCTCTAACTTTCCAGCACATTCTTAACAACAATTTCTGCAATCCTAAAAACTCAAGTATTGCTAGTGAGGATAATTTTAAAATTCACACTATGTCTCTAAAATCAGTCTGATATCTACGGGACAGTATGAGAACACTCAGAGGCATCAAAGCCCTTTCAAACATATTTATTTTCCTAAAATCTCAAAGAACAACAGAAGAAATAATTCAGTAAACAGTTCCCAGGGAGACTAATAGTTCCCAGTGAGAATCCAGCTGATAAACTAGGAACTGTAAGGAAAGTATTTATAGGGTTAAAAGATGCAAAGAAGGAGTAAACAAAAAAATAAAAGTATTTATCAGGACCAAGACAGATACTTCAGGTACTACATGAACTGGGGAAAGTGAATTCAAAATCCAAATTTGCTTACATGTATGCATACATTTGTATCTGCGAGTTTGTGTGTTTGTAGGGCCATCCATGCCTCTCCCATTTACTAAGTATTCAATTTTTCCTCTCTGAGACACTATTTACCACTATATGCTATGGTTAAAATGTAGTTTGAAATCCTTGAGAAATGTCATATATATGTTATTTATTTGCATGTTAGTTAAATATTAAAATGTGTAAGTCACCAAACTTTTGACTAAACATGTCTGTATTTTTTGAGACTGTGTCTATATCTTCTTTTAAGTAACATGAAAGGCAAACTAGACCAGTTTGTCGGTTGTGTCACTGTGAGCATACACAAACCTGTCCTAGAAATCAACTACAAAAAGAACAGACAAGGCAGTGACTTTGGGGTTGGAATTTTTGTCATTTGTCTTTATTCTAAACTTACCTGAAGAACAGCAATTTCTGAGAGCAGAGAGAAACTATCCAGCATAAGAAAGAAGCCAGGTCTGACTATGCAGAAATGGTGATCCTGTTTTTAAAGCAGAGCTAAGCACAGGAAGTGGAGCATCCTCGTTCTGTGAGAGAAACCTGAACAGACACAAACAGGCACCTCAAAGAGCTGCCTAAACATAGCCATCAGCAGCTGAAGTAATAGCCCACCTCTCAGACAGAAAAATATCTGACACGTCAGTCTGAAGATGATTGGCAAGCCAGCTTCAGTCCTCACTCTGTTTCAGATGCAGCTGAGGTTCAGCCAGGTTCACTTTAAATTTAATTAGGATTCTGGTAACATTAAGCTGCTGCCACAGGCAGTGATTAGAGAGCAGTGCAGAATCAGCCTTTCCGAGTGTCTGTATTTAATTTTTATTAGAAAGGGATGACTTTATACCAAATATTAATGCCTCAAAAAACAAAATTAGATGATTCAAATCTGTCCTCTAGTTTCATAGCAGCCACAAATAGTTAGCTGAACACCTAGCAGCATTCTTGAGGAGAATACTCCTACACAGCACAGCCTGACTGGCTCAAGATTATTTCCACATAAAATTCAGGAACGTGTATAAATTCCATGAAGATCTTCTCTGAATTTAACACTCCACAGAGTGACACTTGCCTCATTACCTCTGATAGTCCTCTCAGCCCTGCTCATCAGAGTACGTGTGGTATGCATGGAGAAAACAAGGGGCTGTAATGCCCAAGGAAAAACTAATTGCTAGAAAGAAAGGGGTCAAAGAAGCCTGAGTTGGACTTCAGCTCATGTACAGAAGAGAAAGTTTTCTATAGTACCATTTATCATCAGGGCCATAAGTAATAATGCTTGTGCTTTCACTGCCTAGCTCCAGGTGCAGGGCTCATGCAGGCAATGCCTTTTTTCTCCCTCTCAGTCTTAGCAGAACATCTGATACGTGCATGCGATGGTTATTCTTCTCATGAATCCATATCAGAAATGGTTTTCCTGACAAAGCCAGGGGAAATCCAAGTGCAATTCAATTAGTGAAAGCAAATGGGGTCACCTATCACCTGCAGCCTGATGGGATCATTTGACAGGACACTAGAAACATCTGTATATCCCAAAGCACCCCACAGTTAAGATTTCATAGAGGACAGTGAAGTACTTGCCCCCAAGTAGCTCACAGATGGAGGAGAGGATCTGCCTTATTAATGAATTCAGACTTCATAACAGCTAGGCTTGACTAAAGTTAATATGAAGATTCAAAGAGAGTAGCAGAAGACGTTGTCTGAAATAATTTAGATGAATGATGTTCTTTAATTAATTTCAAGGACCATTGAGCACGGTTCTATTAAATATAAAACTTGTGCATAACAGGGTAAACATTTCTAAAGCATTTACTTAAGCAATACCTAAAGTCTGATATAAACTTAATTGTGAAAATCCAATACTAACAAAGTTAGGACCTTGGTGTCATTCCACACTGACATCCACATTTAGTTTTACTATGTTTTATGACTGGGAATTTAAGAGAAAAACTTCTGAGGACTCCTCTGGGGCAAAATTTAAGATTCTAGCTCTAACTGTGACTTCCATCATTTTCAGTGGTGTAAACCCGTTTCATTGTAGCTTTCAGATATGAACACTCCATATTTTTCCCAAAGGTTCCCTCGCAGTATGATGGGGAATTATGACCAGCTTGTCAGCCACTGTGCAGAGGGTGAACCAGTCTCCTTGAAATGACGAAGAGTGGTGGCTGCATATGGTTCAGCTCCGCTGCTGTTCACATGGCTGCAGCATTTTGGTAGGGAGAGAAATCTCCTCTTAATAAATTGTTGCAAGGAGATCCCCTAAAACATATATCTCTGCAACATCCAATATAACAAAGTAAAATGGAGCTTTAAGTGTACTGGGTAAATGCACTGCTGATAGCTACATTTTAAGGGTGTTATGTTATTAACAAGGTATAGAGCATTTCAGAGACCACAGGTGGACATTGCTAGCAGGACAGGACAGAATTTAATGAAGAGAGCTCAAAGGTTGTTGCAGTTCTAGGAAGAAATATTTAGAAAGCTACAACAAAGTATTCTTCAGTTATTTAACAGAGTTCCTGTATCAATAAGAAAAGGTGTTTCCACTTTAGAAATGAGGGCCAGCCACTATGGCCTCTCCAGCTCCAACATGTCCATTTTCTAATCAGAGCACAGAAAAAGATGATTTAATGATTTGCTGGCAAAGTACCCAAACAAGCCAGTTAGAGATCAGAATCATCTCTCACCCTCAGAATAATGTGGTAGCAGCAAATACATCATAACTATGGTCTCCACCTGTTCCCCATGCTACCTGGGAAGGAACTGTACTGCTAGAGCAGCATGCTAAATAAAGACAAATGAGGACATATTTGCTGAAGAATTTGCCTAGATTGTTAAAATCAGTGGAAATTTTGCTTCAGAGAGATTCTGACAAGAAAAACCAGTTATGCAAAAGCATCTCAGCTTTCTAGAAGAAATTTCATTTTCTGCTAGGAAAAAAGAGATGCAGTTTTCTGTCAGGAAAATCAAAATGATGGGTTTTTGATTGCCCACCTGCAGGTACCCCATCCATTATGCTCTCTGCTCACAGTAAGAAAGCAAGCAGGAAACAGCAATCCCTCAGGAAGCTGCTATCCGCTGCAGACATCGTAATCTACCATACAGATATTGATTAAGGCACTAGGTATTCCTTTCACATATTCCCACTTACATGACTACTAGTTTTGTTGTTGTTGTTGTTGTTGTTGTTTCAGATAAATGTTTTCTAGTTGTACAGGTAACATTTCAATAATTCTTAAAAGCCATACTGACTCCCTACAGGAAGTCTCCTTGCAGGAGAACAGCTCCAGGAAAGGATCTAGAGATAAATTACTTTTCACTGAGTGTCTTCTAGGATATGCTCAAATGTCTCTAGCTACAGAGCAATGTACAAACTATTTCTGCCAACATGGATCCACACCTATATGAAAGTTTAATTTCCATAGGAATTTCATGGGACATGGAATTCTGTCCCTGGAGTCCAGGAGGAATTATGTAAAATAAGATGCTAATGAATGGCATCACCTGAGATAAAATCAGCAGGGGGAAATGAAGGAGGACGTTGTAGTTTATAAAAATGTCATGGAGATCAACAAACTTCTCTCTCCTTTGCAGAATTTCTTTTTTACACCCACATCAGTGATACTGGACCCAAAATTTACCATCTTCTAAGAGCAATGCCTAATTCCCTGAAGGAATCCCTGAGGATTTATTTTGCCTCCATGGGGCATAGCTTAGAGTGGGATGCTACATAACTCACAAAAGTGTAGTAGTGTAGCCTATTTTCTGTAACTTCTTATATAGAAAAATGATCACATTCAGGAGGTTAAGACTGGAGGCAATCTGGGCTGTAGTGACCATGCCCTGTTTGAGTTTGTGATCTTGAGGAATATGGGCCCAGAATAAAGCAAAGTCAGGACCATGAGCTTCAGAAGAGCAAATTTTCAGCTGTTTAAGCACTTACTGAATTAGGTCCCCTGTGGGGCTGTCTTTAGAGATAAAGGAGCAGATCAGAGCTGACAGCTCCTTAAGGAAACCTTTCTGAGAGCACAGGAGCTCTCCATCCCCCAGCACAAGAAATCAAGCAGAGGAGGCAGGAAACCGGCATGGCTGAGTAAGGGCCTGCGGGTCAAACTGAAGAAAAAGAAAGACACATACAGACTGTGGAAGCAGGGACATGTGGCCCAGGAAGAATACAAGGGTGCAATCTGAACATGCAGAGATGTGCTCAGGAAAGCCAAGGTGCAGATGGAACTGAACTTGGTGAGGGATGAGAAAAATTACAAGAAGGTGTTCTACAGTTTCATTGGTCAGAAGACGTAGACTAAGAAGAGTGTACCCCCTCTGACAAATGAAAATGGAGAACTGGCTACACTAGACATGGAAAAGGCTGAGGTACTCAATTAGTTATTTGCTTCAGTCTTCATGGCAGTCAGGCTTCCCCTGTCTCCCGCATCTCTGAGCCTCTGGGCAGGGGTCAGGGGGATGGAGCCCCTCCTTCTGTAAGAGCAGAGCAAGTCCAAAAACACCTTATGAGACTGAATGTGTACAAGTCTATGCAGCTGAATGGTACACATCCCAGGGTCCTGAAGGAACTGACAAGAGTTGCCAAGCCACTCTCCATCATATTTGAAAAGTTGTGGCTGTTAGTAAAACACCCTGTGACTGGAGAAAGGGAAACATCACTCTCATTTTTAAGAAAGGGAGAAAGGAAGACCCGGGGAACTAGAGGCTGCTGAGCTTCTGCCTGTGCCTGGGAAAATCATGGAGCAGATCCTCCTGGAAGTTATACTAATGCACATGCAAAGCAAGGAGGTGATCCAAGACAGCCAGCACAGCTTCACCAAGGATATATCATGCCTGACCACTCAGGCCTTCTATGACGGAGTGATGACATTAGTGGGCAAAGGGAGGGCAACTGATGTCATCTACCTGGACTTGTGATAGGACTTTGACATGACCCCACACTGTATCTTTATCCATAAATCCATATATGGATTTGAAGGGTGTACTATTTGATAGATAAAGAATTGGTAGGATGGTCACAGCCAGAGGGTTGTGGTCAACAGCTCTATGTCCAGGTGGAGACCAGTGACAATTGGTGTCCTCAAGGGCAGTCTTGGCACCAGTGCACTTTAACATCATTATCAGTAGACATAAACAGCATGATCAAGTGCACACTCAGCAAGCTTGCTTGTGACAGTAAGCTGAGTAATGCAGTTGATACAATAGAAGGAAGGGATGCCATCCAAAGGGACTTGGACAGACTTAAAAAGTGGGGCCATGTGAACATAATGAGGCCCAGTGTGACCAAGTGCACAGTGCTGAACTTGGTTCAGGGCAATTCCAGATATGTGTACAGACTAGGAGGAAAATCTCATTGAGAGCAGCTCTACAGAGAAGGACTTGGGGGTCCTGGTGAATGAAAAGGCCATAAAGATGTTCAGAGGGCACCTCTCCTATAAAGAAAGGTTGAGGGAGTTGAGCTTGTTCAGCCTGGAGAAGAGAACGCTCCAAGGAGACCTCATTGTGTCTTTCCAGTACTTAAAGGGAGCTTATAAGCAAGATGAGGACAGACTTGTGCATGGTCTGATAGTGATAGGACAAGGGGAAATGGTTTTAAACTAGAAGAGGGAAGATTTAGATTAGATGTTAGGGGAAATTTTTTTACTTAGTGGGTGATTGCCCAGAGAAGTTGTAGATGCCCTATCCCTGGAAGTATTCAAGGCCAGGCTGGATGGAGCCCTGGGCAACCTGATCTAGTGCCTGAACCAGTGTGTGGCAACCCATTAGTTGCCACTCCAGGGCAGAATGAAACTAGGTGATCTTCGAGATTCCTTCCAACCTAAGCCATTCTATGGTTCTAAGATTCTATGATTCTTTGACTGCTTTAAGGAAAACTGTGTTGGCCATGACCAACTAAATTCAAAGAAAAGGAAAATAGATTGTGATGTTTATCCTTTTCAACTCTGTACATCCAGGAAAAAGACATAATCCATTAGAATCTGCAGTTTTCATACTCTCATTTCAGACAGACAATCTACACCTCTGAGACACTAAAACTTGGTGGTCTGAACATGTTAAGAAATAATCACAACGACAGTTCCAGACACTAGTATATTTGCAATCAAAGCTGCCTCTGCAGAAAGAATTGAGACAAATGGTAGAGTGTAAGCTGCACAAACCGAAAGCAGAAACCAGTCATAAGGGAATTAAGAAGTAGCAGATAGCAAGCATTTGAAAGAAAACTGCCGATTTGCAGCTGAACAACCTCTCTTACTAAGCCAGATGGTTTGTTTGCAAAAAGCATGGGTAGATGCCAAAAGCATCCTTAACTTTGGAGTGACCAACATCTATATCTAGTGCTTCTAAGGAGCTTTGCAGAGAGAGACAGAGCATTCTCAAACTGAGACATGTAGTTCAATGTTAGGGCTGGCACCATGGTTGTTCACTGCCAAATCAAGCCTGCAAACAGCACTGACATGTTCAGAGCCTGAGCAGATTATTTTTAAAGGAATAGTGCTTCTGCTACTTTGCAGCATCTTGCTGCCCTTTGCTGTTATCTCTGCTTTCATGACCTCTTTCTACCACTCATTGTGTTCCAGGGCAAAACTATCGTATGATTTTGTACAATTTCAAATTTGTTTCTTTTTCAATTCGTAAGGCACCAGACATCCTCTTTTCATCTGTGCCTTTACCTTTCTCTGTGACATTGATGCCAGCTATGAGCAATACTCCATTACTCTAGTATCCAACACAGAGACTCTTATGTAAGAATATATTACATGCCAAGGCCAAAATTCCAGTTGCTCTGTATCTCCACTTCAGTCTTAACTGTGTGTATGAGTATGTTTAAAAATCAAGCCCACACAGACTTGATCAAATTCTCTATTACAGCATTTGTACATCTGCCTTAGAGCAGGTCCAGAGTGGGACTTCCACCCTCTTTGATTTCAAGAACATCAGCATTGTAGGCTCACCATGAAAGGAAGCCTCTGAGAATACCTGGGGTTTATATCTCCAGAACCATCTCTCTGGGACTCTGGTGATATTTTACGTCACTGTCACTAAATTCTTTCTTAACATCACAAATAGGTCAGCCCTGGCAGCCATTAATCCTCCTTGAAAGTTAGTTTTCATTGTCATTGTCAAGCTTTCTGGCCCAGGACATTGTCATCCCAGTCACCTCAGGCTTCTTTCCTTCTTGGACATAGCTAGGTTTTATGAGATCTATACTTTCTACTTCTCCCAAAGCTCATTTTTCACTTTGGACTATTGCCTGCCTTGTGCTGGGCAATAGTCCCCAAGGGACAGACCAAAGTGACATTCACTTGAACTGGAAGTACTACTGAACATTAAAGTAGGTTTCTTACTCTCTCACTACAACTTTCTCCCATGTTCCAAAAACATGGCAAGGCTTGTCCTTGTCAAGCAAAAAGATCTGTGTTTGTGCCTTTCCAGGTCCATGATCAGTTGGAGAGGAAATGAGATGTAGAGAGGAAGGCAGCAATTTATAATTACAAATCTTTATACAGGATGATGGGGTGCATAGTATCCATCAAAGACAAGTAGTTGCTTAGCAGATACTGAGTGAGGCTTGTTATTTCCCACCAGCTGGCAAGGACACCCTCCCAATGGCTAAATATGCTTTCTCTCATGTTGAGAGCTTTCTGCTTAAGACAACTATGTTTAAAAGTATGCTTAACATTATGACAATATAATGCTGTTCCTTTACTTTACTGAAGGTATCCATATGAAGTATTAAATGGCTTGGAAAATCAGCAGTGGTGCTGTTCTCTTTCCTTACTCTAAGAACCAAAATGCAAATGGCCCCAGAATAGCTTAGCCAAACACAAAAATGTATACATCTGTCTTCATTCTCCATTTGTGGTAGTTTGTGGTAGTCTGCATTGTATCTGGACCTTATTCCATCATGTGTTTTATGTCTCTTGCCTAAAAGAACCCTAAAGGATAAAACTCTCTTATAACCTGCACACACTAGCCAGGGACTGCTCTCAATCTTTCTTCCTAATCAAATTCTAAATTCAGAAAAATAACCTGATCACATGTAGCTGGTCTTTCTATTCTTTGCTGAAAATCACAGTCTCATTTGAATATGTCATTACACATTCATGATGGGGCCAGATAAATGGAATACTGAAAAACAACTGTATCCACTGAACACATAACATTTTATAAATACTCCCAGTGTGGAAAGGTCAGATTTCCTACTGCCCCACCATCACCCTTCAGATCACCTGGGGGCATTTGGGAAATGATAAGGACCTTTGATTAAAAATATGAGGATATGGATATGGCAAATTAGAAAATTTACCACTTCATAAAATATGTATGAGATTTGGAGTCACATTTACCTACAAACAAGCCACTTAGGTTAGGACATCACTACCTGTCTTTCCCCCAGGACATGGGATTCCTTTGTCATTTCCTATATTCACATCTCACTTTGCTCTTGATTGTGACTAGTAGCTTCTCTAAGTTTTGACCTTAATTCAAGGACTTTTTTTTGGTGGGGGGGGAGGGGAAGGGGAAGTGTCTTGATATTAAAGCAGATGCATTTACTTCATCCTTGAGAGAACACATCCCTTAAATTCTGTAACAATAATCTAAAAGCTTGCAGTGTTGTATTGTCCTTCAATTTCCTATTTGCACTTCTTCTCATATATTTAACCTGATTATTTAGTTTGATTAGCCTGAGCTTAGGTTTACAGGTCTTTATTTCGAAGTATTTTACCTACATCCTTGCTTTTTTTTTCAAATAATTTAGGCTACAGACCTTCCCGAGATACTTTGGTAGAATTCTGTCCCTTGTTCTTTGACTATATCATCAAAGTATAGGCATTTTTCTTCTTTCTCCTCACTCCAAGTCTTAAAACCCAAATATACTTGTTATCTGTAGGCCATACAACCTTGCTGCTGCCTCCTAAGCAAAGAGTATGGTGTCAATAATTGACCCAGTTGTTGTGGTCTAATTTAGATGTGTTTTATCATGTACTCTGATCTCTAAATAAAACACTCTACCCACTCATCAGTCTAAGCATAAGTAGGCATCCTTGCCACAAAAAGACTTGGATGCCCTTCAGAATTGCAGATACTTCTCTTATTAGGCATGATATGCAGTTCGTGTAACAATCAGTAAGTATTTCATTGTGCAATCAAACTCAGGCAATAGTAGTTATGTTACTCATATTTTTGGGATAGCACAGCATAATGTATCAGCACCTGCATTCATTGTCACATATCTGACAACTGATTTACAGCTTTTAACACCTCAATACATACCTAAAGATAATCACTGGTAGCCATCTTGTTATTGTTCCCCTGGTGTCTCGAGGATGTTTATTCATGGGCCACTGCCTGTCTTCCTGTCACTTTGGCCCTGCTCTCATGTCAGCAGATCTGAGCCTGTGTCATCAACTGTATTTCTCGATGTCATTATACAATAATCATTTTTATTTCTACTCATTTTTCACTAAGCCTTGATCAAAACTAAAGTCACTGTCTAGAGGTGTCATAGCTTTCTAGGATCAGCTTTTTTCCTGAGCCATTATGTAGGCTGTCTTCTCTATTGTGGAGACAAACAGAGAAAGCGAGCACCTCACTATGGAAGAGAAGCTTTCTGACACCCTATTTTTGTGTCCTGCTTCATGATTATGATATTTCAACCACGTCTGTATAACTTTGGCTTTCTTTCTCTCTACTCCTCGATAGCAGCACCAGCCCTCATCAGTGCTTCAGCTCCTCCCAATGCACTCTCCATTAGTGTCATGCCACAATCTCAGTTCCACAGCTTCTCTTTTCAGCTTCATTGCGATCAAAAGCTAAAGTTGCTAGTTCTCTCCTGCTCCTTGCTCATCCGGGTACAGAGCATAGAGAGTAATTTTACCTTAAAATGTCATTATTACCGGTGTGAGATTTCTGTCGTCATATTTAGAAATATAGGGAACCTGATGCAGCACTGGAGCTGGACACAGAAGAAGCATTTTTGTTGAAAAGCCGGTGAGATTTATGCAATCGTTTAGTCATACCTTAAGGTTCATATTGCATCTTTAAGTTTTGACTCTCTTGCAGGTACCTGGGAAAAAAAAGGACAAAATTATATTATGCATTTTTATATGTAATTTTTCTTAGGTAATGGGGAGTATGAGAAAATACAAATACAGCCAAAAAATTTACAGTCTTACATCTGCTCAATTAACATTAGCAAAGAGATTTCATATATAGAGATACCATGCAGTTATTTTCTCTATTTTAAGCAGAAAATCGGATGGAAATACATCTATTTTTAACCACTATGCAAAATATTTCATAATTCTAAGAAACTAATTTAAGTATCACAGCAACAATAAATTCAACTAATCAAGAAACTCACTGTCACACAAGAAAGTCTTACACTAACACACACAGTTAGAGCAGTGAGTGCACCTAAGTGTGGAGAACTAGGTATAGCTTGATCAATAGTGTGTTCATCAACAGTATCATTGGTAAACAGAGCTGAGATCCTGACAGGTATATAATATAAGCGTCCATAGACTTTATTTTGCTGTACATAGCAGCTGACAAATATTTTTAGCAGTCCTTCACATATGACTCTACTGCTTTTCAATAGCGCAGTACAACATTTCTTTTCACTAGGCTGCTAATGTCCCTGATGCATTTGTTGTGTGTATGTAGTTCAGCTGCTAGCTGAACTCTACATATAAAGACTTCTGTTGTATTTCCCATTGCTAACATGCCGTACTTGATTAGATAACAAAAGCACATTTGGCAAAACTTGGAGTATTTAATAACCAATTTAATAACTAGCCTAACATTTCAGCAGATATGCTCTATAAACAGAGCAATTTATATTGGGAATTCAAGCAGAAGACCTTTTTCAACAGCAGTCTCCATCTGCAAGAACATTTTTTCTAAAGTCTACAGAAGTTGAAGCAACATTAAATTTTACCAAACTCCAGATGAAAAACTGTTTTGTTTTTTTTTTCTTTAAACAATATTCAGAGTAAAAAGCCAAAGTCTCAAGATTAGAGCTTAGAAAGATTCATAGAAAAAATAAGGACATAACTCTTCAAATCTGTTGACAACTGTAAGCAAACCACAGCATTTTTCATTTTCACAGATAAGCAAAACTAGACAATCTATGTGAAAACATTACTTGATTATAAAACTAGCTAGACAACTCACACTAACACTGAGCCAGGGTTTCTAAAATTCTGTGCCAGGCAACAATGGGGAGATCTGTCCTTTAGTCTGAAAAAACCAGCAAGCTCAACAAACAATACGTCTACTAACATAACAAACACAAGCACCATGACATGTTTTTAGACAATAGGTATGTTTTAATATACCTAAATGCTACATGCTCATGCCTATATTTTTTGAAAAAATTTGAGGTAGAAATGGGATTGCTAGCATTTCTGAAGCACTGGAGCAATACAAGAGGTCAGAATATCACTACCTAGTTTTCTTGAAATTCTTTATTTTTCTTCAAGACTCTCAATGCAAATTGCAGCCATATTACCAAGTTTAAAGGACACTTTGCTATGTGCTTCATCAAATTTTCTTTTCCAGCGCACATCTTTCCAATTTTACTGTGGCCTGGAGCATTGTATGAGGGTGAAATGGCAGATGGCCTCACAAAGTTATTTATGTTTCTGTTGTGTGTTCCACAGCCCACAAGACCTGCTGTGCTTTATCAAGATTTTTATATTCTTTGCTCACAGAATTCAGAATAACTTCCTTGAACCAGCTTTGCCTCACTATTCAAATTTCATTCACCTTACGGTTGAACTGCCAGTATGGGAGTCTGAAAGTGGCTGTGAGAAAACTGATTTGATGAGGCATGTCTTTGCACTTGTGCTCAGGATAATACAATGCTGATCCCACATGATGCATGGTAAAAACAAAATTTCACCTCTTTTTGGAAGAGTCATTGCAATGCATTTCCAAGCTTATAAAAGAAAATATTTTCAATTGTCAGGTCCTTAAATACGTTTGATTGTCATGTCATCAGCACTGTGAAATTTTCTGTGATCTAAATTCTTCTTTTGTATTTTGGCAAAAAAAAAATTGTCACTTGGAATGATTTCATGTATTAGAAAATAACTAGAGGTGAGAGATAAAACTCTTCTAAGTTAACATTCAAAGCAAAGCAAAGCAAAGACATTAAGAATGTGTTATTTTAAATGGAAGTAAAAACTCTTCTATGTTTAACAAAAGGAATACATATCAAGAATCCTGACATCTAGTCTGAGTTTTAGTGAATTTTTCATTTATGATATTAGTCAAGTTTCTTGTGCCCTGCACTAAGGATTTATTCCCAGTGGAGGTGCTGACAATTCTCAGCAGTTCATTTGTTCTTGGTAAAGCATGATGGTATCTATGAAAATGAGCAAGAGCTAGTAAACCCCAAGCAGAAAGCAAGTTTGAGAGAATTCCAAATTCTACAACTCTCTAGGGACTATCAAGCATTCCAAGTGCTACAAGCAGATGGAGCCTTTCAGTCAGAGTGATCAAGTCTCCATCTTCTTCTGCAGAAAGTTTTGCTTCAAAATCAAGACAGAAATTGCCATGTATGAATTTAATGTTAAAAGGCCTTTAAATAAAAAGTACAAGTCATTCATGCAGCTAGTGCTGGAGCTTCAGTTTGCTTTAAAACAGGCAAATGCCCTTATTATGACCAGAGAACTCTATTTATTCTGGGAACTCAGGCCAGCAGTTTTATGAGGAATACTAGCCACTTTGGAGTTACATGCTAATTGCCACTTTAGGTTTTCAGTTACATTTGTGAACCACATTCTGACTGTGGAGGAATTCTGTCTGAGGAAACGAAGAAAGAATAAAAGCAAAGTCCATAAAGGTACTTGAAAGCTTAGTTTTCTCATTGCATCTAGTGATCTATACTATGCACTAAAGCATTGCTGTGTCAGTACTAACTGTATCATTTTCTTGCTCATTCCACTTACTCATGCACTTTTTTATGTGGTGCATTGCCTGTTTTGATATATTGCTCTGTAGAAATTGAGTCATTAGCTAATCATATGTGCAGACATCCAGAAATACTCTTAAAAGGATTTTGGTTCTTTGATTTCTTCAAATACTCCCTTCAAAAGAAAATTATAATTTTTCCACTCCACTCACCCGGTCCTCTAAATGTTAAGTTGTATATATAATGTTTCCCATAGGGGTTGAGGCATTAGCTAGTATTCAGGGACTCCTAAAGCTGTTTCTAAGAGAGGTATTGATTGTAAAGTGGAGATTCCTTATCTCAATCTCATATATATGTACAGTTATGTGCACGTGTATTGGGTTTATGTGGCAACGTTTTAGCAGTGTGGAGGGCTACAGGGATGTCTTCTGAGAAGGGAGCAGGAGCTGCCCCATGTTGCAAAATGGCCACACTGCTGGCCAGACCTGAGCTAATGATCAATGTTGTTTGTGCCTGTGATAACATATTTTAGAAAGAGCAAAAATGCTATGCAGCAGCTGTGAGAGAATGAAGAGAGAAAATGCGAAAAAAAGCAGTCCTGCATGCACCAAGGTCAGTGCAGAAAGAGGTCAGGAGGTGCTCCAGACCCAGAGCAGAAGTTCCCTGCAGCCCAGGAGAGGCCGATGGAGGATCAGGCTGTCCCCTGCAGCCTGTGGGCACCACATGGAGTGGATCTCCACGTGCAGCCATGGAGTAACCCATGAGGCAAAGCAGATGAGGCCTGATGGATCTGCAGCCTATGGATGCCCCCACAGGAGCAGAGCCAGGCCGGAGTTGCAACCCATGGAGAGCAGCTCACAGTGGGGCAGGAGGGCTGGGGGAGCTGCTCCCATGGGGACCATGTGGATCAGTGTGCTCCTGAAGGGTGGGCCCCACGGCACAGAGCTGTGTTGGAGCAGTGCTGGGAGAGCTGCAGCCTGTGGGAAGGCCACACAGGATCAGTTCATGAAGGACCATATCCCATGGGAGGGACCTCATGCTGGAGCTGTAGAAGAGTGTAAGGAGGAAGGAGCAACAGAGAGCAAGTGTTATGGACTGGCCACAACTCTCCCTCATCCCACTGTGCCACTTGGAGGGGAGGAGGTAACAAAGGAAGGAGTTAAGTTGAACCTGGGAAGAAGTGGGGTAGGTGAAGACGTTTTTGGTTTTTCTTTTTCTTCTCTACATTGTACTGTATTTTTAACTATTTTAAGGTATTAAAATTGATTATATTAATTTTGGCCATGTTGAGTCTATTTTGCCCATGACAGTAACTGGTAAACAATTTAACTTGATCTGTGAGCTTTTTCATCTTATTTTCTCCCCAAGCCCTGTTGTGGAGAGGGAGTGAGAGAACAGTTGGGTGGAGGTCTGGTAGCTAGCCAAGGTTAACCCAACACAACATGTGGGCACATACCTATACATAAGTATATATACAGAAAGAAAAAGAACATCCTTTTTCATTAACATTTTGAAAATAAAAAATATTTTCCTCTCAGCCTAGCCCAAAGGAGCTATTCTACTCCATTCTTCAACTCCTCTCACTTTTCCCTAGCTTAGAGCTATAGACAGATAACATACCTTTACATAACCACCTCCCCTACATATTGCTGCTCTTCTGTAGTTTGGTTGTTTTTTCACTCCAGCTGACGTGTGATTAAAACCCCCTTCAGGCTTTGCATTGTAGAGGACATCTTTCCACACACCTGTACCACCACTGTAGGTGTCACACCCTAAATTCTTCTCTCTTGATCTCCACTTCTGGAACTCACTTCTACAGGAGTTTTCCTCTATCTTGTGGAGTGGTGACATGCAGATATTTTTCTACTATTGCTCACTCAGTCAAAATCATGGAATCATAGAATCCTTAGAGTTGGAAGGGACCTTTAAAAGTCATCTAGTCCAACTCCCCTGCAATGAATAGGAACATCCACAGCTAGATCAGGTGACTCAGCGCCTGGTCCAACCTGGCCTTGAAAGTCTCCAAGGATGGAGTATCCACCACCTCTGGGCAACCTGTTCCAATGCTTCACCACTCTGACCGTAAAAGACTTTTTCCTTATATCCAACCTAAATCTCCCCTCATTAATCTTGAAACCATTTCCCCCTGTCCTAATACCACAGACCCTGCTAAAGAGTCTGTCCCCTTCTTTCCTGTAGCTCCCCTTTAGATATTGAACAAAATATTTAGGAAAATAGTGATTTCATAGAAAAGGTAGGTCCTAAAGTAATGAGCTATCCTGCAAGGCAAAATCAGGTTTCTGACTCTTTGTACTCAAAATGCCTAAGCCTCAGCTCTGACATGGCAGTTTACATGACCCCATCATTGTTGAACCCAGCAGCTGGAGAAGTCAAAGGCTCGGACTTCACAGAAAGACTCAAAGGGCTGCAGTCTCCCTGCCCTCATGCTGGCTGCCAGATACAGCTCCCAGCTGGCAACTGCATCACTGCAACACAGAGCTCTGCCAGCTCCCGAGAGAAAACGAAGGCAGTGTTAGACAAAAGGCTAACTCTGCCCATTTACATTATCAGTGCCAGAAAACATGTGTATCAAAACAACTTTAAGTCCAAAGATTAAATGGAAGATTAGGCTCTGGAGATAATAAATAGTTTGAACAAACATCAGTGCAATTTTTCCATTAAGGCAAAGAACATGTTTAGACAACATCAACCAGTCATTAATGGATCTGGGCTAATTTCCTATCCAAAGAAAGTGTACTGTCCGTGTACTCTTCAGACACAGAAAGCTGTCATGCTGCTGAAGGAGGACATCCACTCAGACCAGTAATCACACCCTGCTGGAAATGTGCTCTTGAGCATATCCCCACCAGCTGCCATTCCTGGGACTGTGTCAGCACCACACCCTGTGCTGCAGCTATGATGGGCTGTAGTTTCCAAAGTGTCCCTGAGATGTTTACCTTCAGACATTGATGCTTTGTAAGGAATATGTTCAGTTCTGGGAAGCTCTTGAGCCTCAATGTTCTCTTAAGAGTTGGAATTTGAGTAGTCATATACCTCTGTGGCAAATACTTGTCAACAAGCTGTACAAAAATAAATTCATTTCAGTAAGTTAACTCACACAGACAGAATCATCAGTCTGTAAATGGAAGATATCCAACCAAAATAAATGGTGATATATCTCTGACTCATTTCTATAGTATTACCCTGGTAGCCACACTACTTCATAGCTTTATTTGTAGACAATACTTCATAGCATTACAGGAATTTTCTATTTCTGATGCTATGTTTCTCTCACATTCTCTTCTTATTCAAGTAGCACTTCTGGGAAATGTAAGAATATATATTAAACTCTTACAAGCATTCTTACAGGCAAAAACAGCTATATAATTTCTGTATTCAGAAATTAATAATTAATGATAAGGTTTTTAAGTGTTCAGGCACACTCTGCACCACTTAAATTTCTAGCACTAATAGTATGTCACACTGCAGCACCAAAAATTATCATTTTTCCACAAGTTTCTAGTTCTCAGCTGAAACAATTTGCAGAAATATGTCCAAAATCCTGACACTTTCTAATGAAATTAATAAAACATTCCATACCAACTTTATCAATATTTTTTCATTATACATAGGGTTGTCAAAAATTTGCAGTTAATCAGAGCAAGATTTGCATAATATTTGGATTTGTGAAGACTACCAAAATGTCAGTCTTCCATCCAAATTCAAGGTTGGGATGCATTTCTAAAATTAAAGTATCTCCTACAAGGTATGGTTTCAGTGTTTTGATTTTCTATTGACTTAGCATTTCTCAGATACTACAGTTTCATGTACAGCTCCACCACTGTGCTATACTGAGTGTTGGCCCCTGAAGGGTACAATGATTTTAAAAGCATTGGCAAAACAAGTTTGTTCCTCTAAGATATACTTAGAATGTTCCTGGTCAAAACTAGTAAGTACTTCTACAAGCAGCTAAGTGATACTTCATGTTAGAGGCTAGAAATAATGATGTTATATAGAATCCTCTATCTGAAAATTGTAATAAAGGACTAGTAACAAAATTATAGAATAAAACCTGAAAACACATTCATTCACACGTTCCCGGGTTTCGGCACCACTTGAAAGCACACTCACGCACACACACAGACACACACACAATAGCAGCAAGAAAAGCTTTTTTTATTCAAAGGTATAGCACTACTTTTATAATACTTGTTATCCACTATTGCCATCTAAAGCTTACTCCCTTAATGCTGATTGGATATTTTTGCTGAGGCATGTAGCAGTGAAGCATGAAGCAGTATTTTCCATCTACTGACATATCAAAAGGTAGCTTATCGGATCATCTTAGTTTGCCATTTTCCCTGCATCACAGGTACATTCTTTGGTCAACTAGTCCCTGTTCCTTCGGGGAGGGGGGCCTTTCTCGTTACACCTCGTATCCTCGCAACCGCCTATTACAACAAAAACCAAAGAAAGATAAATGATTTTGCAGGTGTTTACTGTGATTCATTTTCATTCCACACCCCTTTCCATTTACTGATTCAGTAAAGCATTTCAGCATGTGGGCATGCCTGTGCATTCTGTTCAGGATCAAGCAGCATAAGCTTAAGTCATTTACAATTCCAGAAGGAATGAATTCAGAAGAAAAAAAAAAAGCCAATACCATACTCCCTCATGGACCTCAGCAGAAACATCTGTGAATCCTATTTCTGGCTAAGTTTGCTGGAGCTGACAGGTTAAATTCCCTGCTTCGTGGCATTAAGCAGCAGAGGGTTTCTTCTAACAGATACGTTCAGAAAAATTGTGCAGATGGAAACTGATGGTGCTTACCTGCTACTTTCCCACTGTGCCTTTCCAAGTGCAAGGAGGAATTTGACCAGGGAGGTGGGAGACAATATAGCAAAGAAATTAATTTCAAATTGCTTTCACATAACATTGGTTTCATGCCTTCTCACAATATCAGAGTGAAATTCAGATACACATCAGCAGATCCCAGTTCCTGCATACATGCCTTTCTGGTAACAGCTACCATGCAATTACATGACACCAGGAACATTCTTCATCTTTCTACTCTTCTTTTTTCTTTTTTTCTTTTTCTTTTTGTCTCTTTTAGCTTAAATAAGGTACAAAGGCATTTGAAGGTGACCTAAAAAGATGGAGTTAATAAAAATCATGCAGATGTAGACTGTCAGAAGAATGAGTTGAGGATTTACATACATCATAATGGAGCCATTGCATACATTTCCATAGCAGCAAGTGGAAAATAATAGAATGTGAAACTTTTATGATTTTATGATTTTGTCATGTCATCATCTCTCATTTAATATTCTTTTTGGTGCTTTTCTAAAAATTCCCCTGTCCACTGTACTCCTTCTTACATTACCTAGTTCAAATGATGAGCCTCTCTCCACCTTTGGGAGTTTATACTTTCTTTTCTCTTCCTGATGCAAAATAGAAATTTGCATTAAGAAGTCATCCCAAAGGTGATCAGAGTCATTCATATGTAAAGCAAATGGAGTAATACCTGGGGAGGAGTACTGAGTCTCTGATTTTAACAGTTCAAGAACCTTGTTTTCATCTTTTTTCCACACTTGTGTCTCCAAAAAGCAAACTGACATGTGCCAGAATAAAAGACAGAAAAAAAAAAAGGTCAGTCTTGGAAATGCGTTCTCCTTTGGTGGTCATTTCTGTGTTACTGTTTACCAGGCAGATGGACAGTCCTCGAGACAGCCTGATTCTGTAGCTGCTGATCACTAGCAAAAATGCTCTTAAGTCTGATTCTTCCACACTGACCCTTTCAAAAAAATTTGCCTTTCATTTCAAAGCAAATGAGATCAAGATTTACACTTCAAGTTAGTAATGCTCTTTCCCAAGGAAAACAATGCAGTCAGGACAAGTGTTCTTCTAAACTACTGCAATTGCTTTCTTCTGATAGACTATAAAGCAGGGAGAATTACTTTTTCCTGGTTTTCATCATTTTAGATTATATGTGTGGCAACCAAGAAATAACTTAAAGTGGTTTTAATGCAAATTTTGTGGTTTTATTTCTACCCCTAAAGAAATGAAGCAGCTGGGAGTTCAGGGAGTTTTATAAGGTGGCAATTTCTTGTTCTTAGAATGGGAAAAAAATGCTGAACTGTTTAAGTTTCACTGAAGATGGAAGCGATCCTTTTATCCTGATTTCCTGTCATTTTTTTGCCAGTTCTGTGCCCTTCTAACTGTCATTAACTATCAGAAACTGCACCCTAAAATCTGATATCCTCATTCATTGCCTTCTGTCACCCTAACTGGTAAAAATAATCATAGAATCATAGAATATCCCATGTTGGAAGGGACCCATGGTATGGACCATCGAATCCAACTCCTGGCTCCAGAA
The DNA here is from genome assembly GCF_002078875.1 of Numida meleagris. NCBI lineage: Eukaryota > Metazoa > Chordata > Aves > Galliformes > Numididae > Numida > Numida meleagris. Next base: position 119,237,534 of record NC_034410.1, read on the forward strand.
TTCAAACCCTATGTCAGAGGGCAGTGTCCAAATGCTCCTTGAATTCTGGCAGCTTGGGGCTGTGCCTGCTGCCCTGGGCAGCCTGTTCCATGCCCACCGTACTCATTGCTACTCTTTCAGCTTCACACATGGAACTTTTTCTGATGTGTGTTTTCTTTGTAGTTTACCTACTAGAGCAGATCTGAGCCAATCAAGGTAAACATTTAAATATTTTGAGTTAGACTAAGGCTAAAGACAACAAAGATAAAGATAGCTTTAGTGGAAGGCTTTCAATGACCTTTAGATGCCAAATTCATCATCATTAATTTATTCCATCCATTATTTTATTCTAAATACATTAGGATACTGGTGATGTGAAATATTGAACAAGCTATACTGGGACTAATTTATTTTAAGTAAATCATAACCTATAAGAACTTTCCGCATAGGCTTAAACACTTATGTTAGCTGCCAATTTTAATGATAGCTGCGACTAGAGAGAACAGAAAGAAAAACTAGTAGAAAGAAAAACAAATAATATAGGTTTTTATGAGGGACACTGAAGGGATTTTCATATTAAAATTTCATTTGATAAATAAATTTATCTTACCAAATACATTTTTCTCAGTATTTCCAAAATAGATGATTTTATCAAAAAAAAAATTTTTTTCAGCATTTGAAAAGAGAGATAAAAAGAGCTAAAAACTAAATCCATTGCTGAAATACTCTGTGTATTTGACCTGTTTTGTTTTACATTTGTTCATTTACTCATCTTTTAAATGTTGTAATTTACAGATGACCAGAAATTACCTGATCCTTATGATGCTCTTCCAATTTTTCAACTCAATTGAATCTAAAAAAAAAACATCAATTGCTTACATAAATGTGGAATCATAGACTCATTTAGTTGGAAATTACCTTCAAGGTCATTGAGTCCAACTGAGTCCCATCACTAAACCATATCCCTTAGTACCACATCCACACATCTCTTAAATATCCCCAACGATGAAAACTTCCTTGGGCAGCTCCTTCCAGTGCCTACATAAATTCTTCCTAATGTCCAGTAGAATAAATTCTTCCTAATGTCCAAGCTAAGCCTCCACTGGCACAGCTTGAGACCATTTCCTTGTGTTCTATACCACTTGTTACCTGAGAAAAGAGGCTGACACTCTCCTTGCTAAAACTTCCTTTCAGGTAGCTGTAGAGAGCTGTTTCAGGGTACGTTTGGATCTGAGAAAGAGGATGTCTCAGGAGCAGAGACAAGCAAATTATGCACTCAGAGCAGCACAGAGGGTTATGAATTTTATTCAGCATACACACACTCCCACACTGGAATCCATTTTAGATAATCCCAGTAAGCAGCAAGCAGAAACTCCCTAAGCAAGTGCAGTATTACTTACCAACCCCTGAGAGACAGTGAACCGCCGAAAAGGAGGGGGAAAGAATATGCCAGTAGTGGATTCAATAGGTAGTGCCAGCAGGGCATCCCCTGCTTCAAAGTGCACTTTTCCTGTATCTCCCACTGCAGCCCCTCTCCTGCTTTTATTCTCTCCAGGGTCTGCACGGTTTTTTCCACTTGCATGCTGTAGCCGTCTGGCCAACGTGTGATACAGAGCCCAAGTGGAACACCTACTTTTAGAACAAGTCCTTGCAAAAACAAGATAAACTACCAAGGTCAGCTCTCTCAACAAAACAAGATATTTACATCAGTCACTGCAAATATAACTTCCCTTAAAACTGTCAGAATACTTTGTTCCATCCCAGAATCATTCTTTGGTCAGGGGACTTTACGTCCCCTAAACAAGAGTTGAAGAGAGCATGTTAGAGTCCTTAAAATATAGAAGGCACAGGTCCCACATTTTGAGATAAAGATAAAATGTGGGAGAGGAAAGACTTACTCCATGTAAGAGTAGGATGCACACTCTTTCTCAGCTCTGGCTGGCTGGCTGGATCCTGAGCTTGACCTGCTTGATTCATCAGTACCTGTCTTTCAGTTTCATGATTCAGCTTCTCCTCTCTTATACAGTACACATTTCCATCAGTCAGGATTTGAGGCAAGAGAGGACACAAGAAGAGAGATTGCCATCCCACATTCTTTAATGTGCTGCCAAATAAAGAAGGGCCTGACTTTGTCTTTCTATACAGTTATTTACATGAAAAAGTGAAATCTGGTGGGAAAAAAAATCACATGAATAAATATAGTAGATTAAACGCCTTTTTCTCTCAAGTAATAAGAGAAGCAGAAAATTGAGACTATTATGGTGAAGATTAAACTTTTTTCCCCATTTAAAGTGCAGAATTCTCATTGGGATTGGAATTTTGTCCCAGATGGCTTGGCCAAGGAACATATGCCAATAGTGTTAACCTCACTGTATATGATTTGACACATTGACATTTAGTAAACTTAGAAAATGTAATTAAAAGAGACGTATATCCTGTAAAGATGAGCCTTACCAATACTAATGTGTGTATTTACTGTCACTGTTTTCCCTGAGCATCTGGCAGGTTGGAAGGCATCTCAGGCTGTAAGCAAAAATTATCTAAATTCACATAGTACTGCACCCACACTAACAAGCTTTGCAAAGTTCTGGGGTTTTCTGCAATTCACTTTACTCAGTCCAGCCCCAAGTGAAAAACGCTATTGGGAACTGCAGTTTCTATGATAAGAGGCAGGGGAGCTTAAAAATGCACAGAACTGAGTAAATAACTATTCATATATCATGAAGGCTTCTATATCCTTCGGTAGAGATTAGGCTCAACAATACCAGTCAGCATGCATAAAGAATAACACCAAATTAATCAGAAGTAGTGGTGGTAATATAGGACTACCAAGGAACAAAATTCCCTATGCAATACACCCTCTCTGCACAACATGCTTTCTGGAAGTGATGGTAGGTGCGAAATGGTGTACTTAATTTCATGTTTCAGTTCAGGAGTGGTTCCAATAGTAGATTTCTAATATCAAGTTTTTTATATCTCCACCTACCTCACTTAGGCTTGCACTAACGACTGGTTCTGGAGCTGAAATTCTGAACTTAAACTGAAAAGAATGTGAATGTAATTAATTCTGGATGAAACTAAGCAAGAAGGTATGCTCCAGAGGAGCACTTGAGGCAAATGAATTATTATTCTGCTCTCAGGAAAGTAATTCTCATCTCATGACCAGATAAGAACAAGACCAAAGGCAAAAAGTCCTGAAAGTGTAATCTGTGTGGACATCAGGTCTCAGCAACATTTCACCACACTGACCTTGCTCCCTCTGAACCACAGTGCAGGCTAATGCAGGCATGTTAGCTAGTGTGTTAAGGGAATGAGAAAGCTTTAGAGTCCCTCAGGTGCCTCATGTAAGTGTCTGAGCCATCTTGCAATCAGATTTCAAAGTAATTGAATATGCATTACAATGAACTCAATCAATCTACGCTGTGTATAGAAGTGCAACTGCAAAGTATTCTACAGACAATTTCTGTAAGTAATTTTTATTACAATTTCCATTACAACTGCAAATAGAAACTTGCTCTTAATGTTTTCATAGCAGTTTCCCACTTGAGCTGTTATCATGAAATATGTTTTCTGTCTTAAAGTACTGAGGATGGCATAGCACAGATGGGATGGTTGATTTAGAATTATTTAGGAAATGGATCCTATTAGCAAATGGTTGACATGTTAAAAGATTGTAGAAAAAGTGACAAGATTATCTCACAAAAAAAGGATACACAGGAAGGTGGATTACTTCTAATGAGATTTATTCACTGGTGATTTTTTTATTTTGCTTGAGTTGAAACTTAAAAAACAAAAAACCATTAAAAAGAAAAGACCGTAAAATTTAATTACAAAGATTGTCTTTTTCCCGGGGTTCTGGAGACACCAAAGTGCTGTACAGCATTCTGTTTAAAGTTGAGAACATATTTATTTGTCTACTGATCAAATTAATTACTGTTCTGCTCTCAGAAACATAATTTTTGAAGGAATTCCTTTTGCTTTCTAATGTGGCTCGAAACAGCAACATATTAACTGATTAAGCAGTGTGGACAGATCTGGAGTGTGCACAGATCTGATGTGTGTGATCTAAATAATGAAACATTTTGTTCCTCCAAGCCAAAGTGCTTCTTCAGCACATGCCTTAATCAAAAAAACATGTGGTCATGCTGTGGCAATGTTCCATCAACAGTTAGCAATTGTTATAAGATTCACCTTGTACCTAGCACTGGAACAAAACTTCATATGAAAGTTCAATACAAATTCTTCTGAATCAGAAAAAAGCCTGGAGAAAAGGCATAAAAACACCTTATAGTACAGAAGGATAATAGCCTATGACACTATATCTTAACAAAGGGTCACCGTACTCTGTGGGAACAAATAAACCATAAAAAAATTTATTGCAATTGGCAGCAAAAGAAATCTCTCTTCCCTCACTTTGCAGGCACCTTTATCCCGTGAAATCAAGTGCTACTGAAACATCTAAGCTCTCCAAATACACTGTATAAACTCACCTTAAATGATACAACAATTTAATGTTTACAGTAAATGTAAAGAAGTTGTGTGTTTTTTCCTCTTGAACACAAAATCCGTTCCCAAGAAACGCCAAGAAAGTATTTTCTATCCATTTGACAAACTCCATTCCATTTGACCATGTCACTGGAAAATCTTATATCATATATGATAAAGAAGACTATTTTTATATCTGCCTTCTCTGCTGCATCAATAATACCTAATGAATAATCTGAATAAATCTTAAAGCCCACTAGCAGTAGCAAGAGTTATTCATTTAAAATGGAAGAATTAATTATTCTGAAGTTATACATTTCTCTCTCTTTTTTTTATAAAAAAAAAAAAATCTGGAGAAATGCATTCAAAATATTCTGTTAACACAACTTATCAATATTTGAAAATTACCCTAGAGTTCTCATCTGGGGTGTTCAGTTACATCTACTGTTAACATGAAAATACTGCATGTCTATTTATCAGTCCACATGGTAAATAGAGAGTTTTTGTCAACAATCTCTAATTAATCCTCGCAACATTTCTGTGAGGTTTTTTTAATTCAATCTCAACACAAAAAAATGAATCAAAGATGGAAAAAAAAAGGAAGTGAATGGATCAAGAACTCAGCAGATCCAGTACATACAAATGATGGAGATTCCTGAGAAGCACAGCTGTTCACTTTCTTCCAGATCCCCAGGAGAAGGCCAATACCTATCACGTACTTCCTCGTCAAATGACAAATGACAACCCAAGGAGGATCTAAAATCATGAGTTTTTTATGCTGTTTGGAAAAACTAAGCATTTTTCCTCATGTTTTCCTATACAGTTATGAGAAATTAACTTGCACTCATTGCTCTACAAAAGTATACATGAAGGCTAATATGTTTATAGAAATAAGGAATGTTCATTATGGCTGAAGGGAATTAGATGGAGAAAATGGATCAAGACAAGTCATTCCTGAAAGACTTTGGATGGATAGAAAGATCCTGAGAATGGCAAACTGATTTGAAGAGCAACAGAGCTTATTTGCTGATGGTTTAGTAATTGTCAGGCTTCAGTGAAAGCAACAGAAAACCTTTAAAATCTCTGTAAAAGGGACCTATTTTAAAGAGGCTGTCACTGCTGAATAGACTAACAGACAGACTAATGGGACTAATTCTAAACCCAGCAGGTCTAGAGGTGAGTCCTCACAGAATAGAAAGTAATCATGTCAGATGAAAGAGAACTTGTAAGGAAGAATATTCTGCAGGGTACCATCAAGCCAATTGTGGACTAATGCACATCTCTCATTTCTGTCACTAATTTAAAGAGGCTGAACATTCAGTCACTATTATTATGCTATCTTTTTAGCTGAAGGTCGAATATATGGGCATTGGAATCCATTTCTCCTGTACAAGGTAAAAATGAATGCTCCTGTATTTGTTACAATATATTGCACATTTTGGCAAGAACATTTACTAGGAACTAGAGTTGAAGGATATATCTGAGCAAAAGTAAACAGAAAATGCTTTGTCTGAGTGGCAGTTGCTATCCGTTGAGTAAGGATATCTATCAGCAAGTAGGAACAACATGATCCCTATTGCAGAGCTTCCCACTATGGACATATATTTATGGCAAGTGGTGTCAGAGCTGTAGCCACCAGCGAGCTCCTATGATTACTTATCATGTAAAATTGTGTGGTAGAAAAAAACAGAAGTCTCTAAAAGGCCATTTCATTTGTTTACCTACTCAGTGACTGGAAAAATAAAACTCATGTAACAGAGCTGTTAGCAGAAAATCTAGTAATAATTCTGTGCTTCAAAACAATAACTCTCCAGTTTCTTAATGAATCATACAATATTTTAGGCTGGAAGGAATTCAGGTCAGCCAGAAGACCTGTCAAAGCAGGGCCAACCTGAGCAAAGAGGTTACTCAGGGTCTTACCCAGGAAAGTATCTAGTGTCTCTAAGGATCAAAATTCAGCAGCTTTTCTAGGTAACTATTCCAGTATTTCCCTTTCCTCATTGTGCAGAAATATTTTCTTTACACTTATCTGTAAGATTTGATGTTTTTATATTTGTTGAGATTTAACCCCAGCAGGCAGTTAAGTGCAACACAGCTGCTCATTCACTTCTCAGTTGAGTGAGGACGAGAATCAGAAAGAGTGAGAAGACTCCTGGGCTGAGATAAAGACAGTCTAGGAGCAGCAAAAGCTGTGTCCACAAGAAAGCAAAATAAAGATTTGTGTTCACTACTTCCCACTGAAAGGCAGATGTTCAGCCATTTCCAAGAAAGCAGGGCTAATCAGAACTATCCATTTATTTGGAAGACAAACACCATCACTCCAAATGCCTTCCCTTCCTCTTTCATTCCCCTACCTTTTATTGTTGAGCGTGATGCTATGTGACATGAAAAAACGCTTTCAACTGCTTGGGTCGGCTGTCCTGGATGTGTCCCCTTCCATCTTCTTGTGCACCAGCAGCTCCTCGCTGGTTGGGCAGTAAGAGAAACAGAAGGTCTTGCTGTGTAAATGCTGTTCAGAAATAGCTAAAACATTGGGGTGTGATCAACATTGCTGTCATCACAAATCCAAAACATAGCACCATATGACCCGCTATGATGAAAGTTAACTCTATCCCAACCAAAATCAATATGATACGGAAAATAAAAATTCCCAAGTATGGTCTCTTCATCATGCCAAATCAACAAATTTAAATAAACAAACATGCAGTACAACCTGGAATACTGCAATACATTTTTAATAACATATGCTTTGCTATAAACAAAATTCAAGGACCCTTTGGATTTCTGAGTTATTACTCTGCCAGTTTGAAGAATGGGAGCAGAGATGACAAATCACAGCCTTCCAATCCTGCTTTTTAAACTAAAAAAAGTCATTTCTTTGGATCCTCCCCAAAGGGGTTTTGATGCACCCTGTTGCAGTTTTCTCTACTAGATGGGACACACAGTATGCTTCATAGGAACTCACCAAACGTTCACTGAAGTAGATTCAGATAACATGTCATAATTATTAAAATTATATTTCTGTATATATGGCAGTGCTTTATAAAAAACACAGCTCTTCTACATTCTATGCAGCACAGAACAACACAAAGCTTTCTGTAAAACTTTAGCAATAATAAAGAATACTCATAGGCATGGACTGATCAAAGAGAAAGAGACTGATCAAAGAGACAGGAGGACATCAGACCGTCAGTTCCTGACTTCTGTCCCAGCACCAGGGTGTCTAAATTGCAGTCTCAGTTGCACTGGATAGACCTGCCATGGGGAGCTGGAGAAAGCTGCAGGGTGGTGTCTCCTCATCCTAGCAGCACAAAGTGAAAGAGGTCCACCACAGCACACTGGGATCACCTTGCCCTCCCTCTTCCCTGCCACCCAACCTGTGACTTCAGAGCTAGACACCAGTGGTGGACAAACAAACTGACAAAAGAGTGGAGAGAGAGAATCTGGAGGAAGCCCTGGTGCAGCAAACAATTATTGTTGAAATGTCATTCTCAACATAACTGGTTTTAACTAAATAAAGTACTTATGCCCATGTTAGAGCAGCACTTGTACTAGTCAGTGCACAGAACATCATTGAGGCTTTTGCAGCCAAAAACTGTGAGTGTCTCTTGCAATTACCAAGCAAGCTGAGAGTAATGGAATAAAGTAACACCATCTTCTCCATAGCTGTAGATGTTTCTGAATTAATTTGTTTAGATAAGAATATATCTCTAAGAAAATGTTGACAGATAAAAGTGACAGGTATGGTTAAATCATCAGAAACCCTGAGAAATAATTTAAATTATTAGCAACTTCCATGGCTAAAAACATAAACTATATATTTTTTGTTTGTTTTTATATCTGGCTCTGCTAAAATGAAGGTCTCATTACAATTTTTTTTTCCTCATGTAAAACTACCCTTAAATCATTTCTCTTTCTTCTCAGTGGAGCTCAATGGCTTAGTTGACCTTAATTTTTTAATAAGCAGGTTCTGTCCTTACAGCTGTTGATGTTTTCACCCCTTGATGTTTCCTCAAGGACATTTACATAATAGTTCACTTGAACTGTGCTTATTACTCCAGCAGCTGAAGCAGGGCATGCCATGGTAACAGGCCCACAATTATTCCTGCCATTTCTGACCGCGCTGCAGCAATCATTGCTTGGGTGGATGGAATGAACACTTTCACTGACAATCGCAGGGAGAAAGCCTGGAAAATGTTTAAATAAACACGTATGCTCTTCCACGTTAAATTCAAATCCATCTGAGACAAAACACTAACTGAACCAAATATTTGTATTATACTTCACTGCTAATGGTATACGAGTGTATAAAGATGTAATCTACTTTTATTCCATAAAAATAATTATGCAATGCAGATCTAGAGATATAAAGTATAAATGCAGACACTTTCAACCTTAAAAAGTTGTCTTTTTTCTTTCTCTATTTCTCTCACTCCTGCATAAATGCTACTCTGAGACAAACTACAGAAGGAACCACAGTGAAGCAGGCTGCACCACTACAGTTACGGGAGCAGGACTGGCAACTGAATGACTAATTCTGAAAAATATAGATTGCTCCTAACTATTCTGACAGATATCATATCCCTCACACAAGGCTATGATGATCTTAGGAGGCTACTATTTCTGCTATAGAGTCTGGGTCATTCCAATTGCTTTCACACTGCAGAATTTCCAAAGTATCTGCTGGAGGTTTCAGATGAAGTCTAAATTTCAAAGAGATACACAAGGGGAAACCTGGAATTTCATTTGGGTTTGCTTTGATACCAAGTAAAGATCTTCAGGCAAAAATTCCCGAGTTTTCTGAATTTGAGGCAAGCAAGCTTTCAGGAGTGTTGGTTGAAATAAAAGCCAGTGATAGGCTACCTTTCAAATTCAGAAAGAAGTGTAGAAGTCCACAAATTCAATATCGCAGTGCTTCAATCTAAATGTAAAATATCCCTGTAAAATATAATCTTCTGTACTTCCATAGAGCAAATCTAGGGAATGATGTTTGCTAACTGCAGCTAATTATGTTTGTAACATACAATTTTATAGCTATTCAATAAGATACGGGAAACAAACACAGGAGACCTGTGAAATCTGAGCCTCGCATCCACCTTGGGGCATTCAGCTCACTATTAGGGATGCTGATGCCAAAATATTTCCAAGCCAAAATTCTTAAGAGAACAGCTCTGCAAGCCCTTGCCAAGGAGGCCACTACCTCCACTTCCTACTGGGAATCAATGAAGCCCTGGGAGTTGGCAAGCACACTCTTCCGCTGCAGTACGTGAACTGCTGTGTAGACAGGTCTGTCCTTCTCAACAGCCCCTGCTGCCTCTTATTGCTCGCTCATGGGTGCCTGCTGGGGCTGTGTGTGTTCCTAGTTCTTCTGTAGATGGCAGAGACAGATTCACTCATGCTGGACAAATAATACATGTTCACTGTCTTGACTCTTTGTCCTAATATCAGCTGCCTGCCGTACTGATTCATTCATGGTGTGCAATACTTTGGCTTGAAAGTTGGCACCCTGAGGCACGGAGGATTTATGGCACATGAGCATTCATAGCCAAATCAGATTGTTATTCCAAGAAATTGGACCCCATCTCATCCTGACAAAGCTAGTGGTAATTTTCCTAATTAATGCTTTGGGAGCGGTCCTCAGGAACTATACTGAAATGCAGTATCCCATTAGCCTCCACAGGGCTGCAGTTTTACAACGTGACAATTATTCAAATATCATTTCATTGTAAAAATTATAGTTTTAAGCTCTGTCATGGGTTTTGACATTTGATAAATTCATGAAACATTTTACTGCATGTTCCTGCTCAGGTGTTAATGTTCAAAATCCCACAAAAGCAACAAAATACAATAAAACTTTTGACTTAAGATATTAATTTGGTGATTAAACTGTCACATAAGATTTGTTTATTCTTTGTAAATTAGTAGCTCAATCCTCACAATTTATAAGCAGTACAAATCATAAAACAAAAGGCTTGGTTCACTATAAAAACCACTAAGCTTTTGTACAAGGCCAAAGCTGTCATGGAAAATTGATTTTCCACAGCTTGCTCAGTTTTGAATAGGCTCTGCTTTGTAGATTTTTCATTGAGTGAAGCCAAAACTCATTATAGCTAAAACCTTTAAAACAACTTGTTTGTTTGCTCCATTATTTTTAATGTCATCAGCATCACATTTTAACCTGATGTATTAAAGTGAGAAGAGCGTAAAGATATATTTTCATTTTATTATCAGTGTAAGAGAAGGGATTGTGATAGATTCAGCGCTAGAAAAACAATTATTCACTAATTCTTAAAGGATAGAGAGTGTGTAAAGAGCAGGCATAAGGCAAAGTAAAAAGGATACAGGGTACTATTAAATTCTGGAACTCATTATCACTGGATCTTTGTGTAGTCAACACATAATAAAATCATAAATAAAAGAATGGTTTGGGTTGGAAGGAACCTTTAAGATCATCTAGTTCCAACCCCTCTGCTATAGGCAGGGACATCTCCCACTAGACCAAGTTGCTCAAATCCCCATCCAGCCTGGCCTTGAATGTTTCCAGGGAGGGAGCATTCACAGCCTCACTGGACAACTTGTTCCTGTGTCTCACCACCCTCACAGTAAAGAATTTCTTCCTAATATCTAGTCTAAATCTACCTTCTTCCAGTTTAAAGCCATTTCCCCTTGTTCTGACGCTACATACCCTAATAAAAAATCCCTCCCCAGCTTTTCTGTAGGCCCCCTTCAGCTACTGGAAGGCTGCTATAAGGTCCCCCTGGAGCCTTGTCCAGGTAGAAGAGCCTCAGCTCTCTCAGTGTGTTCCCATAGGGGGAAGTGCTCCAGCCCTCTGATCATCTTTGTGGCCCTCCTCTGGACCCACTCCATCAGCTCCATGTCATTCTTTTGTTGAGGGCCTCAGAACTGGATGCAGTCCTCCAAGTGAAGTCTCACAAGAGCAGAGTAGAGGGGCAGAGTCACCTCCCTTGACCTGCTGGGTTACAAATATTCTTGCAGAGGGCAGCATTTAATATTGAATTAATGCACAGATGTTATTTAGGCAAGCCCTGAGAGGTCTGGTCTCTCCTTGGTCGGGCTTTGCTTTGGGCAGCAGTTTGCACCAGAGACTTCCTGGCGTCCCTTCTAACCTGAATTCAGCTACATCCCAATGGTCCTACTCTATACCTGCTCTTTTCTTGAACTACTGACATCCCGACTGCCATCAGAAGCAAGTCAGAGGGCTACACAGACACTTGATTTGGATAAGTATGGAAGTTTTTACACTGTGTTAATAGATAAAAGATCCAAGCTATATTAAAATCAACAGTCTTCAGTAGCTCATCTGGTAACTGGATTGGCCTAGTTAATTTTGCCAGTGCTACTGCAAAAAATAATCTTGAGCACACTACACACACCTGGATAATAATGGTGCAAGGGCTGGGCAATATGAATTTTATAAGTGGCATAATTTACAATCAGTGCAGAAGCAACAGCTCAGTTCTCATCAGAGATGTGATCTCACAGAGTCATAGTGCTTAAATCCAGAAGCACAATTTGTGATCACCTGATCTGATCTACTTATCACAAGCCATTACTTTTGTACTGAGCTCAATACCTTTATGTTTGACTTAAATGCATCCTCCAGAATGATATCCCATCATAATTTTAAAATGAGAGATTGGGAATCCATCTCATCCCTTCATCATGCATTTCAATGATAAATTGGTCATTCTGTTAAAAATGAGCACAGGATTTCTAATATGAATTTGGCTTGTGAGAGCTTCCAGACATTGCCTCCTTACTACTCAGAATTTCCTTACTGCAAATATCCTCACGCATTTTAATGAAGTTGCCTCTTATTAATTCAGTAATATACCAATTTCTTCATTTCTCATGAGATAAGATACATTTTATAGCTCATAAATCATTTTGGTAGTTCTTCCCCTTGCTCTCTAAAATCTTTCACAAAATTTTAAAATATGAATATGAACTGGATACAATATTCCACTTCTGTGCAGAGAAGTAAAGCATCTCCGCACTCCTATTAGGAATGTGTTTGATGATGGACATCTTATTGTTGACTGCAGCATGAATATGGATTCCTCTTGGCGAAACAAAATTATATTAGAAGAGTGATGTTTACTAGATGAGAAGTTGTTTGACACAAAAATCTTAGTTGACAACTTAGGTTCACGGGTGAAGCAATTTCTTAGTGAAGCATTCTGATTGATAAGCTGTGGCCTTTCAAAATTAATGTGACAACCTGGCCTCAGTTTCTTTGTTGTAAAATTAACCTGCAGCATCAGAGGAAAAGGGAAAAAGAGGAGAGGAGAGGAGAGGAGAGGAGAGGAGAGGAGAGG